>NW_022900951.1:73755862-73759589 GCF_012274545.1 Fukomys damarensis
ATATATATGTAAAGGGCTGCAGCTATAGTTCAGGGCAAACATCCAGTAGCTCAGGTGGGAATGGGGAAAACAGTAAACTTTTGGGTTGATTTGTAGTTTAAAGTTTATAAATGCGAATGGAGAAGAAAACAGTAAACAATAAAAACAAAAGTAAAGAGGGTTGATAAAACTCTTAGGGTTAATATGTATAATATGCTTACCAAATAAGTACATATTAGTTTTATAGACTTAGTAATTGAGTTTTTGCTTGAGAGACTGCCTAACTTTTCTCAGACATTAGTTTTTTATTTTCAAGAAATTATGTGATAAATTATTTTCCAGAAAGTATGAGTCCTTTAGTAATAATGAATAAATTAATTTTTCTAGAATTCATAAATTCACAAAAACGTATGTCCATGTGCATGGAACAACTACTCTGTACAGATGCTCGTCTAGACCACAGAGAATATAACTGTTATTCAGGAAGATATGATTTGTGTGTTTTCCTATAATTTACCATCTGACTGAACATATTCAATAAACATGTAATTAAATTTTAGCAGTGTCAGTTATTCTAAATAAGATAAAATATAGTAACATGATATAAAACTATTTGTGTGGGGCATTTGGTGTGATAGTTAAATAGTTTTAAAAATATATGAATAGCCAGGCATGGACTGTGTATGCTTGTAATCCCTACACTCTGGAAGACTGAGACAGGAAGATTGCAAATTTTAGCCCAATGTGGGAAAATTAGTGAGAACTTGTTTCAAAATTAAAGTTAAATAAAATATGGATAGGCTGTGTGCTCATTTTTCAGGAGAGATGGACAGATAGATGGGTGGCTAGATGCATGGACAGAGAGAAGAAAGGGAGGGAGGGATTGAAGGTGGAAGGAAATGAAGGTAAAAAGAGAAAGAAAGGGGGGAGGGGGAGGGAGAAAGAAGAAAGAAGGAAAGAGAAGATGAAGGGAGAGAAGAAAAAAAGGAAGGAAAGAAAATTAAAAGCATATGAATTAGGAAATTTAAATTCATATCTTTAAAAGCAGAAACCAGCATTATTCATTTATGGACTGGAAACAGGACCTATGAAGAACCAAGGAATTGTGATTTCTCATAGGTTTTGGTTAGAGCCAAAGATACTACTATCTAACAAATATATTTTTTTAGCCGTGAAATCATAAAAGGCTAAGGATCATGTTGATGGAAATTGGTTTTGAAATATGATAAGACAAACCAGCTTTGGTTATAATATACTAATATTTTCAAAGATAGCAAGAACAGTGCAGCTTGAATTAGTTCAGTTCTTTTACATAAAAATGAACGGTGTAGCTTTAATGTTAACCTTCATTTTAACTAGGGGGTTGAGTCTCTCTTGATTTCACTGTAAAGATAATACTTGCTTTTTCCTTTGTGTTTATTTGGTGGAATGAATAGTGCATCTCTAAATGTTTTTTTTTTTTGAGGTCATACTGTATACTAGGCTTGAGTTAATTATAAATTAAACAATTTTCCTGTGAAGTGAGAACTTTATTCTTATTTCAACTAAATAGTTGATCTAGGAAAGATTTTTAAATTACTTATGTGCTTGAGGGACACAGAAATTTTGCTGCTAAAAACCCCCTTCAGATTTTTCTTTCTGATTCAGAAAGAATTATAGGACATTTTTGGAGGGACAACTATTAAATATCTTAAAGAACTATATTCCAAAATTCTGTTTCTAGGTAGGAATAACGTCTTATATCAATTTGTGTTTAAAAGGTTCTCCATTATCTTGTTCTAGAAGATGAAAGTAAATTTAGCATCATATAATTATTGTGAAATTGGCAAAATATACATTTGTGTCAAAAAATGTAGTCTTACTGTAACTGTATATTACCAAGGGCCCCGTCATTTTAAATGAGTTGTTTCTCTATTACTATAGTAGTGTAGAATGAATAGATTTGGTAAAGCAACTGTAATTATTCATGATTTCCTTATCAATTATACCCCAGAAAACTTAGTACCAAATCTTAATTCTCAGTGGGTTGTTCTGAGCTTTCCTCCTTTATCCTGGACCATTGAAGTATATTCAACTCTAATATTTTATTTCACCGGGGTTTGGCAAAATGGTTTCTAGCATTATTATAATAACTTCAATTGTGAAAGTGTTAGAAATTGTACTCAAGAAGATAATGTAACTACTCCATACGATAACCTTTTCACACAGCTATTCTAATACATGTGGAAAGCATACTGCAATTGAGATTTGCAAATCTGCTTCTAAAATATCTTAATTTATATGATTAGTCAACTAGACAGAAATTATTTTGCAAGGCATTGGGGAATATATAAGAAAATTTCAAACCCTTTTTTTTTTTTTTATACCAGGAATTGAACTCAGGTCCTTGCGCTTGCAAGGCAGGCCACCGAACCACCACTGAGCTAAATTCCTGGCACTAAAACCCATTCTTTTAGGCAGCTGATCACCTTTCTGTTTCTGATGTTTGCTTTTCACTTCACATTTTGAGTTAGTGAAGTAGAAAAGGAATCACATAATTTCAGTAGTTGGATTTTATAGTGCTAGAAGTGATGTCATAATAGGAATTTTAGAACATACCTATAGTTACCAATAGGTATGCAGTAACTAACCCATATTGTTTTAGTGTCTTATTCTGAATAAATTCTAAATATAAATATAATCTTGACTTTATATAACTTGTATACATTTATATTTAAAATTCTAGGCATTTGCATAGGCTCTAGAGTACACTGGATTCTGATCTGCTTTGTGATTCTTCCCTTATTGTAGGTCTTAAAGCCAAGTTCACACTAGAGAAAGTAGAAAGCTAAGCAATAGAAAAAGTGATTTGTGGGCTGGGGATTTAGCTGAGCGTTTCTGTGGCCTGCCTTGCAAGTGCAAGGACCCGAGTTCAATCCCCGGTACCAAAAAAGAAAAAGTGATTTGTGCCATGCTTACAATATACTAGTCTTTCTACTTCTGTCTCTCTAACAAACGTTTTCTAGGTTATTCTTCCCTTATTGTAGGACTTAAAGCCAAGTTTACACTAGAGAAAGTACAAAGCTAAGCGATAGAAAAAGTGATTTGTGCCATGCTTACAAAATTCTAGTCTTTCTACTTCTGTCTCTCTAACAAACATTTTCTAGGGGCATAGTAGAAGGGACAGGGATTCCGTTCTGGTTGTCCTTTGTACAAGGGTCACCTGCTGAGGGTTTCAGTAGGGGGTGACCTACACAGTCTGGAGACCCTGTAAACAAATAGACTCACAAATGGAAAAGAAATAATAATAATGGCTTACATTTACATAACATTTAGTACTGTGTGCTGAGCATTGTTACAATTGCCTTACATGCATTTACTGATCATTAACCTGTTGAGGTTACAATTATTTGTCACATTTTATACATGAAGAAAATAGGTCACAGAGAAGTTACAGAGCTTGCCCAGTATAACATAGATTATAAATAAGGAAATGTTGATTGAAACTAAGGCATTTTTGTGGCTCTTTTTTTTTCTGTGATGTAACTTAAGAATTTGCTAATTGCTTTAATATTTTCTGTTTAACTTTTCATCAAGCTCTATAGTAAATCATAGCTTGGTTTCCATTATAGTCATTGGAGATGAAGTAACATCACATCAGTTTGTATAAGTTTTCCCTTTAATGAATGTAATGCTTTTAGAAGTTAGTACATTATAAAAGCTCCATTTTCATAGTAAGTGAATAGAAAAAAACAGCTAATAGCATATA
>NW_022900951.1:73759614-73811438 GCF_012274545.1 Fukomys damarensis
TTCTGTAGCTGAGCTAGTTAAGGTTATGAACGTCAGTGTACCTTAAGTGCAGGAACCGTGACTCAAATCACAAGTATAATATTTCTTTAGAAATTAAACATCAACAAAGTACCTAGAATGTATGAATGAAGTAATGAAAATACTGTTTTGATGGGGCATGACTGAAACACGGTGTATCCAAAATTTAAAACAGTTACCCTAGAAGACACTTTACCTTTAATCTCCCTCAAAATATTCCCTCTTCTTTCAAACACACATCCTATATTTCTTGCCACTTTTTAAAGTAGTTCTGAAAGCTCTCTTTAGAGAATGTCTTTTGCTGCACTATCATGACTGTTTTGATGTTCTGAATCTATTTAAAATGTTTATTCTTCATGGTCATTTTGTCTTTGGAGAAGATGCAGAAGTCAAACAGTTCTAGATCTGGTGAATAAGGTGGATGAAGACACTGCTTTATTGTTTTTTAAAGCTTATCTTTTCACTAGATAGTTCTTGGCAATAGAAACATTCCCTTTTTTATCACAACTCATAAAGACACTCATGAAGGAAGTCTTATAGAACTGCTTTAGAAGGTGGGCAGAATGATGGGCTAAGTGTAGTCCAAGCCAGGGTGAAAATTCTGAGGGAGATTAGTGGTGTTATGGTTTATATGTAGATGTCCCTCAAAAGCTTCATGCAGTCGTAGGTAGGGCATTTGGAAGATAAATGAGTTAGGGAGTCACTGTAGTAATTATGCTGCTATGATGTGGGGTCTGATTAGAAGAGGCAGGTCGTTGTGGGCCTGAGCCGGAATGGTATATCTCCCCTTCTGGCTGTTTGCTTGTTTTTCTGCTTCCTGTTTTCCTTTGGGCGAGCAGCTTTTTTCCACCCCAGACCCTTCTATCATGCCCCTGACCATTTAAGTACTAAGAAACTTCTAAAACATTAAAACAGACTTCTTCTTTGTAAAGTTGAGTGTTGAGTATTTTGTCCCACTGAACACAAAAGCATCTAAGACAAATGGCAATATAAGATTTGTAAATGTTCACCCTATATTTTGATCACACTGTGTAACAACTTTCTAACATCACTGATTGTATCTTTTTCCTTGAATACACACACACACACGCACACACACACATATAGCTGTGCACATCTCTATGTGGTTGCGTATATTGAGATAAATACCCTAACTAAAAGTACATAATCCCTGAGGTTTGTAGCAGTAATTTGAAATTCATAGATACATGTTTCACAGTACAGTATAGAAGAATATTCTTGATATGCATGCTGCTGGACTATTTTCGGTCCTGAAATGTTAATATGATAATTATAGAGGGTTTAGATAAATTTGGTCCTATTAAAGTAGGAAAATTATTGACAATAGTATTTTGACTGGTTGTTTGACATTAAACCTGAATAAAACTGTCAAAAGGTACGTGGATAAAGGGAGACTATAAAACAAAGATAATGAAAGCATATAACCAAAAGTAATTTACACTTTCTCTTTAACAAATTGTAATTTTTTTTTTTTTTTTTTTTTTTTTTTTTTTTATTTTTTTTTTTTTTTTTTTTTTGGTACCGGGGATTGAACTCCGGTCCTTGCACTTTTAAGGCAGGCCACCAAATGGCTGAGCTAAATCCCCGGCAACAAATTGTAATTGTTATAATACAATATGATAACTGGTATAAAGATTCATGAAAATAATATTATTGAAGAACAACTAGAGATAAATCCTAGCCAGGCATGGTGGTGCACACCTACAATCCCAGCACTCGGGAGGCTGAGGCAGGAGGATCACTGTGAGTTCGAGACTAGCCTGGGCTACATAGTCAGTTCCAGGTCAATCTCAACTACATAGTGAGACCCTGTCTCAAAAACAAAAACAAAAACAAAACAAAAAGAAAAGATAAATCCTAATGATTTCAGATAAAAAATATTTGAAGTGGGATTTAAGGCATATGTAGACATTGCCTTTTAAAAAAATATGATGTCATCACATGTCAGGGAATAAAAGATTTAAAATCACTTGAGAATGTGGTGTGAAGAACAGGAGAGAAATGACTTGGACATAAAACCTCGAGTGAATTGGTATCAGCATTCTTTATTATCTACAGATAACTTTTAATGGATTTTTAACTAAAGGTTTGTGATGGTATGGTCAAATTACATTTTGGAATGATCACTTTCAGTAGGAAATTTGGGATTGATGGGAGAACATTTAGGTGGCTTTTTATTTCTTTTTTGGTATGGGGCTCGCACTGAGGACCTTGTGCTTGTGAGGCAGACAAGGTCCCACTGAGCTAAATCCCCGGCACCTAGGTGGCTTTGTAATAATAGTCTGATTGGAAGGTTATAATGATTTGAAGAAGGAAAGGCGGTGGAAATGAGGACGTTCAGGAAGGAGTTAAATATTTAAAAAGTGAAATTAGCAGCTATTAATGACATGTTCAACGTGGAGAGGTGAGAAAAAAGAAAGGGGATGTAGAAATGCAGTATTTAAGTCTCATGTCTCACTTATGCATCAAGGTGGATGGTGATGCAACTTACTGAGATAGGGAAGAATAGGAAAAATAAAATTTAACTTTAGACATAATAAATTTGAGCGAGGATAGTTAAATTGCTTTGTCCAATAGTCAGATGTTGACAGTTGGAGCTCAAAATAATATTTGGCTTTGAAATAGAGATTGGGAGTTCATGAATATATGCATAGAATTTAAAACCATAAGAATGGATGAGATTATGAAGAGACCTGAGAGAGAAAAAAAAGACAAAAACACACCCAAAACATCCCACAATTAATCCCTTAATGCTAGTGGAAAAGGAACAGGAAGCAAAGAAAATGCCAACAAAATAGGAGCAGAATGAAGAAAATGTGACATTACAAAATCTAAGAGAAAAAAATATGTCAGGAAGAAGCCAGGGCTAGTTTAATCATGCAGAGTATTGCTGAGAAGTTAATTCAGACAAAGACAACTAAGTTTGAAATTTGGCAGCATGGAGAATGGTAGTGGTCTTCACAACGCCCCCACCCCTGCACACACATTTTTTTCTTTAATGATAAAGAGGAAAGTCAGATTGGAATTCCTTTGGCACTTAAAAACATTGGGTGGATCTGGTGATGCCAGTCACTGACATAATGCAAAAGGAGTACAAAGTGTGCTAGGAAAAAGAAAGAACATTGAATCCTGTTCAGTATGATACTCAGCTAGAGATGTTCAGGAACTAGAAAAGCATTTGATCTAGAACTCACAAGAGTAACCTGATCTGGAGATAAGAATTTTGAAAGTTATTCCAAGTTGAAGCCTCCCTGGATATCCTCATGGATACTTAATTGAAATGAAATTGGGTTCAATTTATTATGGAAAACCAGCAATTAATAATATATAATATGTTACAGCAGTGCACATGTACATCACAGTTTACAGAGGAGACAATTTAAAATGAATGGAATATGTTAGGTTAGCTTTCACTAAAAACTAATTATTTTAATAAACTAATATAGGTTAAAGCAGTAAATAGCAAAGAACATAGTTTAAGATCCTGATCTTTAAAATAATTGTGAAATTGGGTATCTGCATAAAATCCAAACTTAATCAAGGGACTTGGGGCATAGTTCAGTGGTGTCCCATTTGCCAAGCATGCTCAAGGCCCTGATTTTGATTTCCAAACTCACCAAAAAAATTTTCCATTGTATTTGTATCTTAGATTTTTATAGAGTGCCATAATTGATTACAGTAATCATGTATGTCTCTGTTCACCTAGAGATAACATATGATCAGACAATATATAATCTCTGAAATTCAGAGTTCTCTAGTAGAAGTTCCATCCTCAGACTACTACATTCATAATGGAGTATAATGGTTGGAAATGTGCAAAACATCATATTAGATTTTAATTGTTTTGTCTCAATTTTTGATACTAGTAAAGAAACACTGGATATGATTAACCTTATTAATTTTAATTTTATACAACATACTAAAAATTATGTTATTAATTTCACAGAATGAAATCTTTATTGATTTATGTTTCTGGAGAAATGACCTTGTCAAATGTCAAAATTGCTATTATTGTGCTTTTGAAAAATACTTAATGATTTGTACTTGAAACATTTAAACTCTTTATTGAAGGTCAAGCATTCTATTAGGGCATTTTTGTCTGTAAAATGTTGACAGAAATGAACTAGGTAGTTCAATTCTCACTGATAATACTGTCACATTTGTTAAAAATTGTCTAATGATAAAGCCAAATTTTGCTCATTATTTTTCTTAGTAACAATCACTACTAGTTCATTAAATATTGCTTTAATTAGAGTGTATTGTGTCAAAATTTAGGTCTCAATCACAATTCTTACCTAATAGATATTTAGTTTAAATTGCTGCAGTTATGTCATTCCCACTGACTTATGTATACTATATATGCCATGCATTTGGATGAGGTGGAATTGTACAGCTCTTCCAAAAGCATTGGTAATTGTGCTGGCCTCAGTGTATTTTTGATATTCCACATTGAATTTAAATATACACAATTATTTTATTTTTATTGTATTGTATTTTAAGATAGGGTTTCTCTGTTTTGTCCATAGTCACCTCAAGCTTGCCATTCTGGCTCAGGTTCCCAAGCAGCTGGAGTTATTGGCATGTACTATTGCACTTGGCTTGATATTCACAATTTGATCGACAAAGTCATATTTTATAGTAAAGCCATAAAACAAAGACAGTGAAGAAAAACAGAAATATTGTATTTTTTATTTATTACTCTTTATCATCTAGTGAGTACAGTATATTTTGTAAAGAATCAAATTTGTTACCACCTAAATAATAGTTGATGTTACTTGGCAATAGTTTTTTTTTTAAACCCTAACCGTCTTCAAAGAAATGGTTAAAAAAAACCCACAGTAGTTCTAAAGGCTTAATGTTGAATATTATGAACTTATCAACATGTGAATATAGTGTCAACAAATCTTGAGATTACCTCTCTTATTTATTTCAGTAATTATTTAAATGGGAAATTCTAGGGTAGTCTGTAGAAAGATCACATTCTCTTCCTCTGTGAATTTCTGTTTGTCCATACTTGGTGCATGCACATATATATCTTCTTGGTATACCTTGTGAAGAATTTTTTTTTTTTTGTTACTGGGGATTGAACTCGGGTCCTTGCGCTTGCAAGGCAGGCCACCAAACCGCTGAGCTAAATCCCCTGCCCATGAAGAAATTTTTTAAAGGTATGTATTCTTAGAGATCCTACAGTTTTAGTATCTAAGAGTTGTGTAAATTTTGTGAAAATATACCTCGGAATTCTTGTGGCTCAGTGTGTGAGAGAGGCTTAGGCAGTATGTATGGCTGCATATCCCTCCTTAGATACTGTCTCATGGTATCAATGACCTTTTAACCTAGGGTTTCCATCTCATTTAGAAAACATTACATATTACCCTATAACTATTCAATACCTTTTTTTCTGAGCTCTTTATTGAAACATTCAATACCATTAAACTTTTTATGGCATACAGGAATCATGAGAACCATGATTATTAATGATTAGAGATGTATCATAAAATCTCAAAGCTCAGAGAATAACTGCTCTTCATTTGCTGAACATCTGTGAGTTTCGTAGGTCTTTAAAATATACCCACTGGCTTGAACCACTGATAGTACATGCATGACAGTCCCATCAGGCAGCTTTTTATGAATTAGTAAAAAGACCAATAAAATGATTAGTTCTTTTTGTACCACCATTGGTACAAGCTGCCCTGTGGGACAGTCATGAATGTACCACTGGTGGTTTGAGTTGCCTGACAGTGAGACGTATGAATTACGACCCTGTTGTGAATGTATAAAAGACTTTGAATTATTCTGTAGCCAGGGTAGTATTCAATCTAACCTCTGTAGTCCTTTCCATTGTGTTAACAGTCTTCTATTTCTTAGGTACTTTTTTGAATTTTCTCATTTCATCCGATATTGGGATTATTTTGGTTATTTTAAATATCATACTTTTAGTATTTCTCCTGGATATTTCAGATAACATAATAAAGGGGACTTGTTGAATTTAGTTGTAAAATGTCTAGTAATCAGTTATCATTTGTGTAATTTATGCTTTAATACAAATATCACCATACACTAATGCTGACTTTGTTTTTTTTTTTTAATTACTTTGTGGGAGCCTCTTTTGATAGTTATGGGATAGCGTTTTAGGAAGAAAATGCTTTTTCCTTAAAGGACATTCATAGTTCCTTAGCTTTTACTTATTATGATTTAAGTGGTATATTTTGCCTTTCAATAAAAGTAGTTATGCTTTGAATAATTGTTTATATAGTATGTCAATAAAATTAAGAATTAATACATATTTGCCTTTAATCTGACATTTTCTCTTTAGATGTGGGCAAATTCCATGGTTATCATACAAGGAAAAAAACACCTAAAATCTACTGTATTTCACTCATGAGTTTTATGCTACAGTTCACTAAATAGAATTTTTATTTGGGGAAAAAAGCAATAGCCAATTCATTCCGTATAATTTCCCCTTTGATATAAGCAGGAAAAAAATGATAATACTTAGTTAACAATTTTCAGCTTGATAAACTGGATTCCTTTAGTATTAGTGATAGTTTTTGTTGAATGAAGCCAAACCTATATTAATTTTCTAATTGTTTTTTATCTTAAAAATGAAATATATAGTAACATGCTAAAGGTAGCCTCTTATGATAGAATCAATATTCATGAACTTCACTTGCTTTATTTCCCTTTTATGCTCATCATTAAGGCATCATGGTAAGAAATGAAACCAAGACCCACTAGCAAATAGGGTTATATTATTGGACCAGGATAAAGAAAGCATGTTTTAGAGCCAAATTCTGAGGCTCAAAATCCACTTCTATGAGTTCCTAATTGGTATGTTTCTAGGTAACATGTACAATATCTAGTCATTTCACACACAAAATGGAGATAACAATAATATCTGTACTTTGCATTTATTTTGACAATTGAGCTAATATATGTAAAATGTAAGCAACAGTACCTGCCACCTGATAGACGTGGTAGGTCATTTGTACTATTCATTTATTCTAGTAGCTGGCACTTTTTTTAAAGTCCACAATATTGTTAATTCTTTGTCATATATTTTCTGTGACTGTGATCAACATGTTTGTCAACTTGGATAGTATTATATGGTCAATTTCCTTATATTATAATGTATGAATTCACCATTATTTAGTACAGGACTCTTGTTTCATACATGAAGAAACTGTAGGACAAAAATATATCTGCTCATAGTTAAAAAGCTCATAATGAAGAGTCAGTTTTGAGTATAGATATTCTGACAGCTTGTTTCCATGACTTAAATCTGTTTTCTTCCATTTTTGAATGAGTTCCTTCAGGGTAAGTACCATGACATAAATGTATAAAATGTTACTTTATGTATCATTATTTTGGTTTGCTTTGGGGAAAATGCACTTAGAAATGTGATTTATGGAATTACCTTTATTTTGATATCTGTTATGAAACAGTGAACATGTGCACTTAAAATACGACAAAAGTCATACTTCACATTGAAGAGGGATAAGGTTATTGACAAACACAAGAAGAAAAAGACTCGTGGATTGCCTTTAACCACTCTGTTAGAAGACATAGACTGTAGAGATCAGAAGTAGAAATGTAATATTTCCAAATTGTCCACTCTCAAAGGAAAGTTGGAATGTAATATTTACAAACTCTTATCTTTCAAAGTAAATGTCTTAATAACTGTGAACTAAAATTTCCTCCTTTAGATGGCTACAAATTTCATGATTGATTTAATCTAGCTTTTTTACTATTGATTCATCTCTGATTTTTTGGGGGAGTACTAGAGATCGAACTCAGGACCTTGCGCTTATGAAACAGGCAACAGAACCACTGAGCTAAATCCCTGCCCCTCATCTCTCTTCTAAATTTAGTGATATAGGTTTCCATATACATTGTTGTTTAAAAAACATTAAATATATATACATATTTTATTATTTTTTAAAAATTATATTTATTCCAGTGAAAAATATCTATAGCACCCTTGAGTAGTAAAATAAAATCAGTAATTCGCACATGTTCCTACTATCACGTGCCTTTTTTTTAACCAGTTGACCCTCTAACCCCCATTTTTTCCAAATTCCATTGTGTAGGGTATATGAACTGTATCGTCTTGCTTTAGACAGGCCAGTTTGGTTGTCCATTTATGTATGTGAGTTTCACAGTATACTTATGTGCTTGTCCAATTCTATTTCCCCAAATGAAATATCTGATACCTTTGACTCATCTAATCATGGTGCTTACCTACTTTACAATCTTGTTTGCTTCTTCTAATTCCTGATAATCAGCTTTGAGAATTTTGAGGAGATTTAATTGTGCCTGAGTGGAGCGCTTTATTTTCTTAATATACATTCTATAAACTTGTACAGTTTGCTTTATAAATGTCCTTGAATTACTTTTAAATGTTCTCTTTGGTGTCCTCAACCTTTTTTATAGCTTCTTGAGGTTAGAATTCAGGTCATGTACTCATTTTGTTCCCTTCACAACAACAGTGGGTGTTTAGTTCAAGCTATCCCTGACTAACTTGTTCAGTGCAGAGATGCTTAGGGTATGCAAATGTATTTTAAATTAGCTTACATAATACAAAACTGGGTAAATTCAGGAGTTAGGAAAATTTATATCTCTTTAAAACCCCAAGCCAAATGTATTTATTATTAGTGTGGAACAT
This sequence comes from Fukomys damarensis, assembly GCF_012274545.1. NCBI lineage: Eukaryota > Metazoa > Chordata > Mammalia > Rodentia > Bathyergidae > Fukomys > Fukomys damarensis. The sequence continues at coordinate 73,768,316 of NW_022900951.1, forward strand.
ATCAGTGTTGAACTCTCCCTTTGCTTAGTTCTTATTTTGAACTCTGATTAATGAGCAGGGCTCTGTATACTTTAGGCCTTGAAGACTGTACCATCTTGAATTTTTCCACCTTGCTTCACAAAGTTAGTTCTATTTATCAGTGTAGTATTTAAGTGGCTCTGTATTTGGTTAGAATGATTTTTTAAAATTGATTTAATATTGTATGTAAGTATAGTTTTTTTTTCTTGAAATCAGAATGAAAATTCCAAGACCAGAGAGAGGAACAATGCATAGTTATAATTAGATTTCTCGTTTAAATAGCAACCAAAAGGCTGATGAACAAATACTGTCCTGGTAATTGAAAACCTTAATCCACGAATATGTATTAGTTTCACTGCCTTGGAGTCTGTTGTCACTTGGTCGATCAAATCTAATCCGTGTATCTATAGTCTTATATACTCATTTGTACTTTGGTTTCACTTTGTGTATTTAAGCATTACAGGTTTATGTTTTTATATATATATACATATGAATTATTTGAATACATTGAAAGTTTTATTCATTATCTTTAGTTCCTAATGACAAAAGTGATAATTTGTAATGAACATATATATTTGTATCAGTGTCCTCTGTTCAGCTCTCATAGACTGTTACAAGTATGAGCACAAAACTCAGTCAAAAGCCTTAATTTAATTTAAACCTGTTGGAAAAAACTAATATTAGTAAGGCAACAGGTAAGACTAACATTTTCCTAAAAACCATATTCCAGATTTTAATTGTTCTGTTAGGTCAAGATCTAAATATGTCCTGCTTTTTCTTATTGTTTTAACTCACTATATCAGATTAATCATTTTCAATATATTTTTATGAGATTAGACAAAAGTGAATTATGTTGTGGCTTGTCTTAATATGTTAAATTTTTATTTGATCATATTTTCCTCTAAATCTCCAAGATATACAAGAACAGAATGACCAGGAGTAATTTTCGTAAAGAAAAATGGTACTTGAAAGTTTAGGGTATTATTTTTATTTTTATGAAGTAAATTTAGTACTGTATTTGTAGAATTTGTCACATGGATCAGTCTTTTATCAATACCTGATAGTATTGTAGAGTAATTTAGATAACATTTAGATCTTTCCCATGTTAATCTTCAAATACAAACCTCATCCCTTTTCTGGCTTTTACTTTGTTTAGCATTTTCTTAGCTTTCTTTCCCATTTCTACCTTCTCTCTATATTTTCTTTTTTTCCTTTGGTCTTCTCTCCACAAATGTACTTCTTGTACATTCAAACTACAACCTGGGGGAAATAATATAAATCTTTATCTTTTTTGAACTTTCCCCCATACATTTTTATTTATGATCATGCTGAAATTGTCCAATTATTCTGCTTTGAAAATGACTCAGAACAAGAAGCAAAATCTTAATTTTTCCATACTCTAAATATGTACCTACATAAGTAATTTCCTGTTCTGTTATAGAACTACAATAATTCATAAATATATGAATTCCTGCAAAATACTTTTCTGTATAACAATTGTAGTAGTCACAACAATTCATAAGTGGTAACCTGAAGTTTATTTACTTCATAATTTATTGTATAACATTTAGTTCTTACTTTTTTCAATTATTATTCATTCATCCAAATAAATAATTCTTGGATATCAGCCATATGTTGTATTCTCTTTGGAGTAGGGTTAAAACAATGAATAAAATAGCATTCCTGACATGCAAGTGTTCATAGTTTAGTTAGAGAGATGGAAATGTAGATGAACAGATAAATTTTACTATAGTATGACAATTTATAGTTGAGATGTGAAAAAACTGCCCTGGGAATTTGTCTTTGTCAGCAACAGATGAGAAGGTCTAAAGTTCGAAGTAAATTTTTTCTCTGAGTATTTTTTCTAGACAGAGAACAAAGTAAAGGGTATTTCAGGTATATACATGCATGTGTGTATACATACATACATGTAAGATCTTTTCTGAGTGTACTTTTTAAACTGAGTAAGATAGTCTCTGCTCAGCATTGAGAGATAAACGTTAAACCAGATTACCACCACTCATTGTTGTGTAATAGTAGTGTGCATTAAGATTTAATAGGAACATATGGAGATATTCCTATGTGTGCCTCATCAGGAAAAGCTTTCTAAGACAACCATAGTGCTGAAATTAATTCCTGAGATGAATGGCCTGGATGATACTTCTACCATTTATTGAAAGGTAACTGTGCTAGCCACTTTGGTAAGAACATTGCATGAATTTTCTCATTTAATCTTCACAACTTTTTGAAGTATTACTATATTAAAGCCTAGTTAGAAAAAAAAATAGTTGAAGTTCCAAATGGTTAGGTGAGTCCCCTAAGAACTTGTGGAAATGACAGAGCTGAGCATTGTGACAGGTCAGTCTGATTCTAGATTCTTTGTCCACATATAAATTCTGTGCAATATACCATCATAAATATTACAATGGAAATGACAAATGCAAGTATTCAATATGACTCTACCTTTCTCCTTGAAATTTCATGATCTAGGACTTGTGCCTGCAATGCTTATAAGTAACCATATAATGAAAAGATACATGCTAAGGTGGAGTTATTTTTAAGTTTCTAGGGGCAGCTGTACAATTCTGAGGAGACCGTCAAGTTTAGTGCAAAAAATTGAGATTATACTTTGATTTTGTTCTACTTTCGTAACTCTCAAAAAATTATCTGGCTGCTTTGTTTTTTAGGACTCTGTAAACTATATTTAGTAACAAGTACCTTATAGGAACGTTATTAATAGTAAATGAGATAAACCAACTAGACTAGAAAGAATTAGTGACCATTGAATGTAGTATCTTTGAATGATAATGAGTACTATAGTTCTGTAAGCAAATATACTATTGTCAGAAAGAAAAGAGCAAATGTATACTATTGTCAGAATGAATTAGTACTTGTTATACAGAAATTACTGCATCTAGAACCTTAATGAGGGTGGCTATGTTTCTCCTTACACATATCCTCCAGGTATTTACAGAATGTTTTAGTGATGAAGTAGCCTTGTACTGTGAAGAATGAGTAAGATTTTACTACAAAAAAGATTAAATGAAAGAACAGGATGATGCCTTGAACGGCCTCTGAAGGAAACCACATGGAATTTAACAAAGTTGCTGAGCTGTGTACTGTATTAGTCTGTTATATGGATATATGTACAAGGATAGAATAGGCAGTCATGGACTGAACACCGAGAAAACTGAGGGAACTGGGAAAAATGACTGGTTCCCTGCCTTTTTCTTCATGTATTCATTGAGCAGAAATAGTTACAGAGAAAAGGGGGTGGACAGCTGCTCTGTTCTAGCCTGTCATTTTTCAGTTGGAGAGAAATGCACAGAGAATGCCAGGAGAAGCTTGTGGCTCCAGAATGCTGTCATTTAATAGTTTTTGTGTCTGCTTTTTATAGGTATTTTGTCTTGTCTCTTGCTGTCAGCTGTCATCTTGTGTGGTTGTCAGTGTGTCTGCCATACCTCAGTTGTTGGGGTCCAAGTAAGGACATTAAAGAAATTAGAGGTTGTAACCCATTTGTCTCTTAAGTTACTGAATTACCTTGCATACCTAAAGCTTCCAATATCAGCAGGCAAGGATGAGCAATGGCAAGGTAAAGACATTTGGCAGAGTGCAGAAGGCTGGCAAGATTTCCTGGGGCTTTCAATTGGGTTGGGAGCTGGAATATGCAAAAGAAAAGAATAAGAAAAGTAGTTCAAAGGAAACTTTGGACTTCATTTGTACTCTGTGAACTTGGACAAATGGTCCAAGTAAATTTACTGTTTATTCCTGGCTCTAAAATTGTTTAATAATCTCTATTTTCCAGTGTTGGGATGAAGTTAACCTAGAGCTGTCCCTTTGCAGAGTAGATGATAATGTTAAACTTCCTGTAATCCCAAACACCAATTATAAAACATATGCAGTTAGCTATTCAAAATACCCATGGACTTGATGTTTAAATTGTTCACTGTTAAGGACACATAGGTGAGGCTTTTACAAAAATTATATTTGTTGACAGCATACAATTTAGTCAGTTTGAGTTTTAGGGAACACAAATTGAGGAATAGTTTGAAATGAATTTAAGGAAGTGACAGGGGAAATAAGGATGGGAAAACTGTCCAAATCACATGAGGTGTTAAATGACACTGGCATTAAGGAAGCTTTTGTAAGATAATGTTTTTTGTTTCGTTTTGTTTTGTTTGTACTGGGGATTGAACTCGGGACCTTGTTCTTGTGAGGCAGGCAGCAAAATCACTGAGCTAAATCCCTGACCCTGCAAGATAATGTTTTTGATGAAAAGATCTGGCACCTGGCCATGGGCACTAGAGTGGGAGAGATTTGTGCATGGGTATGAGCTAGGTGACTGTTTTAATAATCAAGGGATAAGGTAATGAAAGCAGAGAAACTTATAGTAGTGAACACAGAAGGAAGAGAGGCAGGATCACTGAGCATTGATGATATAGCCACAGGTTCACCTGCCTTAAAAGCCCAAGAACATAGAGAATGGTTCTGATGATAAGTGCAAAAGGGCCTTTTTTATAGTAGAGAGTATTATTTGTATTTCTCCCATGTGTACTTTCTTGATACAGAGGCATGTATAGTATATTTAGAGATGGGTTTCATGCAACAAAAAATATAGATGTTGAGAAAAAGTTTTCTAAGATTGTCTAAAAGAAGAGAGTAACCAGAAATAAAGTTTTTTTTTTTTTTTCTTCCCGGTACTGGAGATCAAATTCAGGACTTTGAGCTTGTGAGGCAGGCATGGGCCGAGTGAGCTACATCCCCTGCACTGTTATTTTGTTTGTTTGTTTAGTTGTGTTTTGGTTTTGTTTGTTTTTTGAGGCAAGGTCTTGCTTTATAGTTCAAGCTGGCCTTGAACCATGCTTGCCTCAAACTTGGAGTTATCCTTCTGCCTTAGCCTCCTGTTTGCAGGATCACAGGCGTGCACCACCATTTTCGGCAGTAATAACAGTATTCAACCATAGAAAGTAGCCATGATTAATGACAAAAGGAAGAAAAAGAGGTAGAAAAGAGGGGATGCTGATAGGTCTTTAAGGTTAAGTAATAGTTCAGGGAGAAAGAGAAAGGGAATTCAGGGGAAATTTACGGGCAAAAGTAGCAGTTTCAGTCAACTGGTATATCTAAGAACCATGTTGTTGAATCTTAAAGATGGAGCAAATTGTTTCTTGCCTTTGTTCCTTACAGTGATTTTATTTTCATTTTATAAAATTCGCTTTTTTTTTTCCAGATTTCTGGGTTTATTACTTTTACTGTGTACTTTCATCTGACTCTGTTTCTATCCACATTTATTTTCTACTCGTTCTCATGAAACATTATTTTTTAAAAATCTTTTTTCTAATTCCATCATAAATCCTGAGCAACCACCTTTTTGACAACTTGAACCAGATCAATTCCTTAGCTACTGCTCCTCCGAGAACTAGGTATAGACATTTGTCATTTCAGAATCACTTGCAAAAGATCATCAACTATTTTGACAGTGAGTAGGAGAGTCTAAAGCCCCACAGTAGTGCTTAAAGGCAGTGACTTTGGAGTCAGAGTGCTTGATTTGGAATTCTGTCCTGCCACTTAGTAGCTAACTGACCTTGAGCAAGTTACCTAACCTCTTAACATCTCATTTTCTTCATCTGTAAAATAGGAAGGATAATGGTATTATTTTAAATTACCATATCCAGGAGGATTAAAAACATGAACATACTTAGAATGGCGGTCTATAGTAAATATTATTTGAGTTTTGGATGCCATTGTTTTCTTGATGTTGTCATTATTCTAATTTATTATTATATAGACTTGAGCCCTGAGTATGAGTTAGGAATACATCCAGTTCTTAAACCTAATTTTTTTTTGTCTATTGGAGAAATTTACCCACAAAGTAACTGATTTTGTTTTTAAAATTAGATGCTTAATTTAGCCTCGTTAAAAATTGGGGTCATTTTCACATTAAAAAGGCACTTCTGAAAAAATGGGAATAAGTAGCACTTTCATTTATCTAAAAAGAATATAAATAACCTGAAAGTTACATCTGAAATAAATTGGGCGATGTATAGTTTCTTTGTGTCACCAAAATATGCAATAATTACCTTAAATATCCTGTAATATTCTTTGCTATATGTGGACCGGTAAGCATATCTGAAAAAAAATTAGTTTTGAACAGACAGATTTTATGATGTGTCATTTGTTATTATGTAAATGCTGTGCCTTCTATAAACCCACCAGTGTTTAATGTTTTGCAATATCTAATTTTTTTTTTTTGAGGCAGGGTCTCACTTCGTAGTTGAGACTGACCTGGAACTCACTATGTAGCCCAGGCTGGTCTCTAATTCATAGCGATCCTTCTGCCTCAGCCTCCCTAGTGCTGGGATTACAGGCGTGCGCCACCATGCCTGGCTTGGAATATCTAATTTTGATTTCCACAGATGCACATTGCCTTTCTTATCTGCATTCATTCCTTATTTTTTAAGTAACTTGGCTTCTGGCATTCCTTCCAAGCTTCTTTTAGTAATAAGCGCCATCTAATATGCAGACTTATATCAAACATACTGTTTCTCATTTGACTTTTCTATTTTATTATTTATGCCTAATGCCTCACGTTGACGTGACAGACTCTGTCTGTGTACATGTTTTCTGCATGGTGTAGCATTATATAGCACATCTTCCTTGATTCAAGCAAATGTGGCCTCAAAATCTCTTTTGAAAAGCTTCTTCATCTAGCGGTTTAGGCAAGATAGTATTTGTGAAAGAAAATGAATATTTGTACTCAGATTGATCTAAATTTGTATTTATAAACCAAAGGTATGTATTGATTGATTCCTATATGCTTTTCTTAGTTCTGATCAAATTCTGTTTAAATAGTTGTATCTCTAGGAATATCTTATGATAACTCAGCCTTTTTGTGAGATGTTAAATGATTGTGTCAGGAACTACAATTAACTTTGTATAGGAGGAATATATTATCTTCTGACTAGAAATACTGGTAAAAATTTTATGACTTGAAACAAACCACAAGTTATCAAAATCTTGGTGATGAATATTTTTTGTTTTCATTTGGATCAGTAGGTGGGGCAGTTCACCAAGTGTGAAATCAACATTTAATCTTTATTCTCATGAAATGCAAACCCACCAGCAGCTAATTCACATAAAATTGATGCTGGGCTCTTCTTAAGGTTAAATTGTTCTCATTTGTCTGAGAGAACATCTCACTTAGCCTATGAGTTTATGCAATTTGGCAGCAAGAGAAACATATTTTAAGTATAAAAACAAATACCTTCTTGACCTTTTATATTAAATTGTTGAATTCCAGGGTCATCACATTGTCATTAGAAAAAAAAGTCAATGAAAATTAGAAGAAAGGTTCTGTATACCCTAGGTTACTCATCTTTACAGTGTGAGGAATTAATCATGTTGACGTTGTTTACATTTTCTCTGTGTAGGCTTATTTTTACAAATGAGGATATGTAAGACCTTTTCCTTACCTTAACAGTTGAGACTGCAACCGCTTTTTACAGTTTGGAGTGCTGTTGACAGGCTGCTTCCATCTCTTCTCTAAGAAAATCGTTCAAAAGCAGCCACCCAGTTCTTAGCTTCTATGCTTTGTCTGTTGGCTCTGCTTGGGTTCTTTTGATATGTCCACCACAATGCAGTTTGTTTTAATCTCTTCATGTGTACCATTGCTTCAATCAGTGTGTTCATCTGCTTTGTAATTAGATGCCTAAGCTCATGCTGCAGTTCTTCAATGTTGTGTGGTGAGCATGAGATGATATATCATTTATAGAAGAAAATTGTTGGTTGTGTAGTACTTCTGGGTAATGTTAAATGTGATCATTTTTTAAGCCTTGGCACAGCTAGGAGTCTGTGGAGTTTGTCATAGGATCTTGTGGTGAAGCTGGATATGAAGTTGTGCACCACTTTTTTTGTTGTTGTTGTTTTGTTTTGTTTTTTGAGACAGGGTCTTATTTTCTATTGTAGGCTGGCCTTAAACTCACTATATAGCCCGGGCTGGCCTAAAACTCATGGCGACCCTCTCACCTCAGCCTCTGAGTGCTGGGATTACAGGCGTGTGCCACCGTATTCAGCTGTTTTTTAATGCCTTTCTTGGATCTTCAAGGAATCTGCAGGGACTTTTTAGGTACATCTATTAGAATGTGCTTATTTTAATATTTCTCAAACATAATGACCAGAAAAATCTTACAATCTTGAAAATCTGAAGGTGTGTGTCTCTCAATACAAACTTGCTACTCTGTAAATATTTTTAATATTCACTTTTGAGAAAAGGATTCTACATAGTCACCAGTAGCCTTTTCACCTCCTTCCATGAACATTACTATATATAAGTAGATTTAAGATTTTTATCTTTCCCTTTGGATGGTAACAAAGGCAGAACACTCATTTTTTAAGGTTTATAAAAAGTATAGTAAGCCTAACATCATAAAACTATAAAACTTCATTCAAGTACCGTGGAATAAAATGAATTAACATAATTTGAATCAGGGGGAAGGGTTATGAAGACACTCTGTGTATAATTTGAGACTTTCTTAACTTATTTTATAATCATATATATCAAATAAAGTTCCACTGTCTTTATTGTATTACCCTTTTTGAGACAGTTTGTATGAATTAAAATTTATTGTTTTTAACTAAAACCATTTCACTGCAGAAAGAATTGCTATCATCAAGAAGTCACCCACTGATGAATGCTGGTGAGGCTCTGGGGAAATAGTTACCCTTCTCAGTTATTGCTGGAATTGTAAAGTTGGTACAACCACTATGGAAATCATTATGGTTATTTCTCAAAATTGTAATACTAGAAGTCCCATTTGACCCAGCTATTCCCCTGCTGGGTATTTTCCCAAAAGAGTTAAAAGCATCATACCACAGTGGTATATACACACACCCGTGTTCATATAGGAGGAATACAATTAATAATAGCTGAATCTTGGAAACAGCCTATATGCTTATCACTAGATGAATGGATAATGAAAATATGATATTTATATACAATGGAGTGCTACTATGTCATAAAGAATGATAAACTTGAGCCATTTGTATGACTTTGAGAATGCAATTTGAGACCATAATCTTAAGTGAAATAAATGGAACACACAAGTTTAAATATTGCATTGTTGGTCTTGTGTGGGAAAACCGAAGGGAAGATAAGGAGCATATTGGAGGATAGAAACTAGGAAGTAGGAAGGACATGTTCAAATGGCAAGGTGAACAAAGAAGGGTTGAAGGTGAAGGGAAGGCAGGGCAAAGGAAGAAAGAGAAAATGGAAGTAGAAAAAAGGTTGCAAAGCTAGTGTAAATGAGGAGGGCAAGAAGAGTTGAAAGGAGGAGAATGAGAAGTATATTATGTACAAGTACAAATTTCTTATGATGAGTGTGATCAATATGACAAATATGTACTAATAAAATAAAGTGTAAAATTTTATATGTACATATACATACAATTTTGGGGATGTATTTTTTAAATGTCATTCAGTCATTATGAATTAAGTGTGTTTGTCACCTTTCTGTTACTATAACAAAATAATGAAGGCTGAGTTCTTTATAAAGAAAGGAAATTTATTTAGCTCACAGGTATGGAAGACAAAAAATACAAACAGTATACCATCAGCTCTGGAAAGGGTCCCCTTGGTTATACTACAACATGGCAGATGGTATCATTAGTGGGAGTGTGTGCCTGAGAAAGAGTACACAGGGATATAGGAATCCTGGGTGAGGGGAGGAGCCAGTAATGACCTACCTCTAGGCTTATTCTAATAAAGGTCCCACCACTTCTTAAGGGTGCTTTACTGAGGATCAAGCTCCTAACACATGAACCTAGGGGACTCACTCAGCCTATATTCAAACCAAAGCAGGAAAGTAGTAAAACAAGTTTCAGTCATTATTTGTTCTTAGTTTTTATTTTTATGAAGAACAATATATTTAGTATTACTGTGTGAGCAGTACATTTTCCACATACATTTTTCTTAATTGAGTTTATTGGTATGTTTTAGATATACAGTACAGTTACATTCATTATTGGGATCTTGTACCTTTACATGACAGGTCTTGGTTCTCATTTTTTCCCCTTGTCCCTGCCCTCCCTTCACACCTCCTCTCCTCTCCATTTCCATTTTTTCATTTTTCTCATATTTTTTTCCTCTCCCTTATTACCTTTCCCCTACCCTTCCCACTTTCCCTACACCTTTAGCCCTTTTCTTCCCATTTTTAACATAGACTGACTTTCACAGAAAGAAATGTCATGTTATAAACCCATGTGCTGAATTAGCCATTCATGAATGATTGGTAATATATTTTTATTGTTTTAATTAATATTTTTATAACATTCTTAGTTTGTAGAAAATTTTAGTGGAACAAAAAGCAAGATATTCATCCCCTCTTCCCTCTTGTACTATATGGGCTTACTCCTTGAGTTTTATATTTCTGTGGGTATGGACAAATTTATAGTGAGATATATTTACCATTTAAGTCATGTATAATAGTTTTCCTACACCAAAAATCCTCTAAGCTCCACCTATTCATATCTCCCTCCCTTCCCTCAAACACCTGGCAACCACCAATTCTTTTAGTATCTCCTTTCTCAGTGGTTTAATGTAATCTTTTCAGATTAGCATGTTCACTGAAGAGAATTCATTTAAGGTTGTCCATTGTCTTTTCATGACTTGAAAATTCATTTCTTTTATCACTGAATCATATTCTGTTATACGAATGTACTTGTTAATCTGTTTGCTAAGGAAGGACATCTTGGTTACTTCCTAAGTTTGACAATTAAGAATAAAACTACTGTAACCACCCATCTGTGGGTTTTCTTGGGATGGGGGATAAATTTCCAACACAACTGGTCAAACATCAAGACATGTGCTTACTAGATCATATGGTAAGCATGTGTTATTTTCATATGGCTGGTGTTATTTTATCCCTTTTTATTGGACTTTAGATTTTGTAAAGTTGGAATAATCATAACCCCTTTGTTCTCATCCTCTTTTTTTCTCTGCCTATTTTTATTTTTTTTAGACTATCTTTGCAGTACATAGTATTACATCTACTATGGCGAATTGGTACATGTATGTAATGTGTCTTAACTCCTTTTTCATCCCCTATCTTTCCCATTCCTCCCTGCACCTTCCCTTCTCATTTGCAAAAGCTCAATTTCAATTTTTTCTTCAATTCTTTTTTCCCTTCCCCTTTCCCGCCCCCTCCCTCTCTTTCCATGTCTTATACTACTCTTATCAATGATTCGAATGATTCGTTACTTATATCATATATTAAGTAATTTAATTATTTCTATAATATAGCAAATACCTCTGATCTTATCATTAAAGATAAAATCTAGAGTCTTGACAATCACTTATACCTTAAGCATGTGCATCTTTTTACCAATTTATCTTGTTTTTCTTGATGTGAGGCTAATTCTCATTTGGTTCTAAGGTTAATAATGGGTCCATATGGACATTTTATAAAGGTTACATGAATATCAGATGTACATTCTTCTCAGGAATAATCAACTAAATAATTTTAAACAGTTTTTTTCTCCTCAGTATATGATAGGCATTTAGATTTTTACTTTAAGTGACTTGCCTTAATTTTGTGTATTTTATTGCAGTTAATTACACTTCATAATACAAGTTCAGCTGCCAGTTGGTTAGGAAGTAAAATGTAACTAGTGAGCTAGCTGCTGAATAAATATATTTGGATTGTTGAATGCATTGAAATACTTTTATTAAAAAATTAAAAACATATGTAAAGGATCATAAATCTGAAAATATGATGCATCATTTTTACAGTATGTCTGATCTTTATTGTTTTTTGCTTTACTAGTCAAGTTAAACTTAAGAGTTCTGGGAAACTCCTCCTCAGAAACAGTGCTTTTAGGTAGAAGGTCAGAGTGATAAAGGTCACTAAGTAATCCAAATAAGGAAAAATAATCCAAACAAGGGAAATATTATTACTCCTAACCCGCTATATATCTGAAATGTGAGTTTGTGTTCTGTAAAATTGAAGAATGAATTCTAGGAACAATGCAGATAAGAGTGAGGAATAATTTCTTGAGGGAAAGATAGCACCTGCCTAAGAGGATAAGAGGGGACATCCAGAAAGTGGGTTGCTTGGGCTCCCATTTCTCAGGGGATTTTTATAGAGCAAAAGTAATGAAGTGAGACAGGTACAAAGTGAGACAAAACTATCGATAACTAAGATACAAAGGAAAATCACAAAGTAGACATTAGGTGGAGACAAAACCATGATCAACTAATAAAATGAAAAGTACAGTAGCCCAGGTAATATTGAATAAAGGGGGAATCAATTGGGGAAACAAGTTACATAGCAAGCATACATAGATGAAAAGGAATTTTGGAAAGAAAATTGGCTAGGGAGATTTTGGTCCACACTTACGGTGCTTTGATGTCTATTTAGAATGTCAATCATTGCTCTTCATTTCTAGAGGAAGTATGTGAGCGTAGTACTTTTTTCTTTTTGAGTCTTGACCTTAAGTGGACGCCACTCAACTTTCTTCTATATTGATTCCCTGGAGAGTCCAGCCCTATCTGACTGCTTACAATGTATCTAATTAACTCAGCTGTCTAGAATACAAATTTTCATATTTCTTAATTTCAAACTGCAGGTGGCTCTCTTGATCTTCCGATTCAAAGTTGAGAGCAAGAACTGTGGTTCTATCATCTAGTTGTCCTCTAAGTGTTTAGAAAAACATTTTCATCCAGATTATAAGACCTCCGCATCAAACTGCTGATAATTTTCTTATTATTGGACTGCAAACAACATAGCTTTGTTTTCTCGTATGTTGTAGTTTTTTTTCTATTGCTTAGCCTTCCTTTAGAATACCTCTAATTTTCCTTTGTAGAATCTGCTAAGTACTGTATAAATTATAGTGTTGGTATTACCAAAAGACCATACCAATATTCTGGCATTATTTAAATAAAAAAAACAAAAACAAAACAAAACAAAATGATTCATTCCTTTTTCCTTCCTCTCATTTGCAGAGTAGCATTGCTTTTTTATCCTGTGATTTACTTTGGACACTCCTAATAATGCCATAAAAATTCTAGAAGTCCTAAAATAAATGACTATGAAAACCTCCTAATACAACATTAAATGGATAGCTAAGCCTCATCTATACATTTATATATTCTAATTGTTGTTTTAAAGAAACTGTCATTGTTAAGGTGAAGAGTTATAAATATTTATGCAAATTAAATGCAGAAGTAAATGATAAGGTAGTCATTACTATGAATTCTTGAATTATCAACAATATCACTTTATATTTTTGTGTGTGGTTGTTAGGTCTTTATTTTAATTCTTTGAGTTTAGTGGTACATTTTAGGTATTCAGTATGATGGCACTTGTTGTTATATACATTATATATATATATATTGGTTCTTATTTTTCCCCTATTACCCTGCACTTCCTTCAACCGCTCCACCCCTCCGTAGTGACAAAGACTTAGTTTCAGTTTTTTCATTTTCTCATATTTTTTTCTTTCCTTTACTTCTCCCACTTCCCCTTCCCTGTTGTATCTTTTCTTCCTATTTCACATTATCTATTTGACATTTTGATCCTGATTTACAATTAAACTCCAAATCTGTTTCCTTCCTTCGCAAAGTGCATGCAATTGCTATTTTTTAAAATAGCACATCACTCTAAATATGATGGATAATAAGTTGCTATGAAGGTATTTCTGTTCAATCCTTGTGTTAAAGCTATAAACACCAATAACCAGAAAAAAATGTTCATAGTAAAGGTCTTATACTAAGATATTCATCAAGAATTGAAATTTAGCCCTGAGTTTGATTCATGGTCCCACCCCCAAAAGAAACGATCTATAAATTTAATAAACAATTTGTAAAAGTGAAAAAAAGAAACGAAATATAACCAAAATGTCAAATTCTGTGTGCTATGTGCCTTATAAATATGCTTGTACTCCAATAAAAAGGAACCGATACCAAAGTGACCTTAAAAATGACACATGTATCATTACTAAGGTAGCTGGGCTATTGTCTAGGAGAGTCACAGAAGTTGTCTCCCAGGAATTATTTGTATGTTCTTTTTATGTACAATTTTTGTCTGTCAAGTCATTGTGTAAACAGTAGTTGTTCCATAGCACCTGCTTCTGCTGAGGGAGAGTGAGTCTTTTAGAGAGCATCAGTAGCCATTTCGTTTCATTACTTTATAATGGATCTACATAAAGAGTACCGTTCCAATGACACCAAAAGGTATCAGAGCTTCCAGTAAGCAGGGTCATTGATAAATGCTGAGTCTTCCTAAGTTTCATTTTCACTTTTCTTGCAATTATATCCAGATTTTTATTTTGAGAAGAAAAATAGTTTTTTCAGAATAAACATAGGAAAAGTTCTAAACTGCAGTTCTTAATTGAAAAAGTGTTATTATGTAAAAAGTGGTGGCAGTGTCATATATAAGCTTGGTCATTTGCATAAATATTACTTTAATCTTCTTAAAGTATTAGAAAATTAATTGTATTGTAGAATTAACAATGCCAAGATATTCCGTAGAATGTCTTTAAAAAAGGAACTTACAATTGTTTCAATTCCAGATGCTGTCTAGCATCTAATCTTTTTCAAAACATTGTTTCAAGGCCTATCATCTTCAGTATAATGCCTGCATCCAGTGCCTTTACCACTTGCCAGCTCTTTCATGGACTTCTGAAAGTGTGATGCATAAGTTTATTACTACCCTCTCTGTGCATTCTATTTATAACCTCCCAACCTTCTTTGTTATTTCTTATCGTTCCTCATCATTATGTAGTACATGACAAGACCTTCTTTTTTATTTATTTATTTTTTTTTCAGCTTTAATTGAGTTTATTGGTACATTTTAGGGATACAGTACAGTTACATTCATTGTTGGGATCATGTACCTCTACATGGCAAGTCTTGATTCTCATTTTTTCCCCTTACCACTGCCCTCCCTTCACCCCCTCCTCCCCTCCCCATCTACAAAGATACATTCTTAACATTTTTACTTTTAAGGAAACTTGTACCTCTTAGGAGTCACTTGTCGTCTCCCTTCCTCAACTCTCTTAGTAATCACTTCTTTACTTCCCTATTCTTAATTTGCCTGTTCTGGACATTTCATGGAAATGGATTAATACAATGTCTTATTTTTATGTTTAGCTTTATTCACTTAGTGTATTTTTTCAAGGTGCAACTGTGTTGTGTTATATTTCAGTAGTTTCTTCTTTTTTGTAGTGTTGTATTATATGCTACATCTATCTTGTTTATTCATTCATCAGATGAGGGATAATTGGGTTGTTTTCCACTTGTCGCTATTGTGAAAAGTGCTATTTGTGTTCCTATGCAAGTACTTATTTAAATACATCTTTTTTTCTTTTGGCTACATACGCAGGAGTAGAACTGTTGGGCCATGTGATGATTTTGAGTTTAACATTTTCAGGTACTGCTAAATTGTTTTCCAAAGTGGCTGTGTCATGTCTTATTCCACTAGTAGTATAAGAAGGGCCAGTTTCTCAGCAGCCTTCCCAATATTTGTTATTGTTTGTCTTTATAGTCATCATGCGGATTATGAGGTAATACGTTATTGTGGTTTTGATTTGCATTTGCCCAATGACTAGTGGTGTTGAACAACTCTTTTTTGTTTATTAGCTATTGGCATATCTGGTGTAGAAATATCTATTAACATTCTTTGCTCATTTTCTAATTTGTCTTTTTATTGTTGAGTTGTTTCAAATTTCCCCAATTTTGTTGACATTTTTTACTTTCTTCATAGTATTTTTTTTTCTGATACTGGGGATCGAACTTGGGTTATGACGCTTGCAAGGCAGGCAACAGAACTACTGAGCTAAATCCCTGGCCCTTCATTGTATCTTTTGAAGCAAAAACATCTCAAATTCGATAAAGCCTATTTTAGTTTCATTTGTAATGATTGTGTTTTAGTGTCATATATGAGCTTTAATCCAATATTACAAACATTCACACCTCTGATTCTAATAGTTTTATTGTTCTAGCTAACTTCATTCTTTCATGTGTGGATATAGAATATTCTAGGACTTTTTGTTGAGTCTGTTCATTCCTATAATTCTTTTGAAATATCTGTTTGAAATTTATTGACCAAAAAGGTTAAGTGATTGTTTTTGGACTTACAGTTTTATTCTATTCAGATAAAACTGATGCCATAATTTCTTGATTGCAATAGCATTATAGTACACTTAGAAATTTGCAAGTGTGCATCCTCTTTTCTTTTAAAAATTTAACACATGTGGTCTTAATTAGCCTTCTGCTCTCTTATAGTGGTCAGCTTTCATTCTACCACTTCATGTCTACCTTTTCCCTTAGGTTCCTTTTTAACCTTCTTCACTAGTTCTATTTTAAAATTGCTTCATTCTTTTTCCATCACACCAAAACTACTAACCAAATCACCTTTTCTGATGTTTTCATATCATCACATTTTCTTCATTTGGAAAAATATTTGCAAATACACAAGTCCTCTCCATTTAAAATTTTTATAGGCTGGGTAATTAGAGATGGAGGAGAAAGTCAAACATCTTCACACAGTGTTTAACCCCCACTGGATCACCCAATTAATATAACTCAGATGTGAAGCAAAATCATAAAGGAAGATAAAAAGATAGTAGGGATGGAGAAGTTTTTGATAAATCCTTAGAAGATATACTTAATAAGACTATTGATCATAGAGATATAATTGAGTACTTGAGAGATGAAAGATCACATTTTCCTATCTTTTGCCAAAATTTGTAATTTCCTCCTTTCATCCACCAGTTGGATAGTTAGATTTTATATCAATATAACTGTTATTTCATTTGTATGATAAATATTTTTATGGTTGTATTATAACTACTAGTAAT
The DNA here is from genome assembly GCF_012274545.1 of Fukomys damarensis. NCBI lineage: Eukaryota > Metazoa > Chordata > Mammalia > Rodentia > Bathyergidae > Fukomys > Fukomys damarensis. Next base: position 73,785,185 of record NW_022900951.1, read on the forward strand.
TTAGTATGACACTGTTATGCCTATCTGTGTCATTCCTGCACACAGGATGTAAATTGGCCTTTAGAGGAAACATAGAAGTCACAGAAATAAAGTTCATATTTTTACATTCATATTTTCAGATTGATTTTACTTTTTCCCCTTCTGAAATCACCTTATTCAGTTTTGCTATTAATTATTCATAGTATCATTTGCCATATATACATATGTATGTATGTATGTATGTATATATATATATATATATATATACACCAATTACATTTTTAAGAGATTTACATAATTGATGTGACTTTATAGCAATATCAAAATACTGTGTTACCTATTTTGTCGTGATGGTACAGCTAATGAATCAAAACTAAGTCATGTCTTTAATTTTAATTTAATTAGAAATATATACTTAATTCACATTATCTGTCATACATTTTGGTCCTCATTTACACTTTCAGCTTCTCGCACCAGGGAGACATGTGTGTCCTGTTTATTTCCCTTAGGAGTATGTCCTCATTGTGCATCCATTTATATATAAATGTCTCTAGTTCCTCATTGTTTATAACTGAGTAGTGCCACATTTCTTTAAAAAAACGAAACCACATCTTTATCCAGTGACCAGTTGAAAGGAATTCATTTGCATTGTTTCCAAGATTTAGCATTTACAAACTGTGCTGCTATAAACATTGGTGTGCATTTATCACTGTGGTTTGATTCTTTTAATTCTTTTGGGAAAATACCCAGCAGGGGAATAGCTGGGTCAATGGGACTGCTAATCCTAGTTTCCTGTTGAATCTCTACACTGATTTCCACAGTACACCCAGCTACTCTCCCACCAGCAGTGGAGAAGGGTTCTTTTTTCCCTACAGTCCCGCCAACATTAGTCATTGGTTGATTTCTTGATAGCAGTCATTCTTTCTGGTGTGAGGTAGAATCTCGGTATTATTTTCATTTCTGGAATGACCAGTGATGTTAAACATTTTTAATAGAAGTATTTGCTGTTTCTAGTTCTTCATCTGAGAAAAGTCTGTTCATTTCAGATGCCCATTTTTGGATTGGGCCTTTACATTTGGGGGGATCTGAGTTTTTAAAGTTCTTTATATATTCTTGTTAGGAGTCCATTGTGTGAGGGACAGCTGGTAAAAATTGTGAATTACGGGGATGGGAGAAAGGAAAGAATGGAAAAATATGAGAAAGGAGAAATCAGAAACAAAGCTTTTGTAAATGGGGGGTAGAGAGGTGGAAGGGAAGAAAGGGGAATGGGAAAAAACAAGAACTAAGATATATCATGTACAGGTACAAATTCCCAATGATGAATGTGATTGTAATGTATACCTAAAATGTACCAATAAAGTTAACTAAAAATATATACTTAAGTTAATTTTAATACAGTAAGTCATATTTTAGGGATTTCTTGCCAAATTTTAATTTAATTAGAAATATATACTTAATTCACATTATCTGTCATACATTTTGGTCCTCATTTACACTTTCAGCTTCTCGCACCAGGGAGACATGTGTGTCCTGTTTATTTCCCTTAGGAGTATGTCCTCATTGTGCATCCATTTATATATAAATGTCTCTAGTTCCTCATTGTTTATAACTGAGTAGTGCCACATTTCTTTAAAAAAACGAAACCACATCTTTATCCAGTGACCAGTTGAAAGGAATTCATTTGCATTGTTTCCAAGATTTAGCATTTACAAACTGTGCTGCTATAAACATTGGTGTGCATTTATCACTGTGGTTTGATTCTTTTAATTCTTTTGGGAAAATACCCAGCAGGGGAATAGCTGGGTCAATGGGACTGCTAATCCTAGTTTCCTGTTGAATCTCTACACTGATTTCCACAGTACACCCAGCTACTCTCCCACCAGCAGTGGAGAAGGGTTCTTTTTTCCCTACAGTCCCGCCAACATTAGTCATTGGTTGATTTCTTGATAGCAGTCATTCTTTCTGGTGTGAGGTAGAATCTCGGTATTATTTTCATTTCTGGAATGACCAGTGATGTTAAACATTTTTAATAGAAGTATTTGCTGTTTCTAGTTCTTCATCTGAGAAAAGTCTGTTCATTTCAGATGCCCATTTTTGGATTGGGCCTTTACATTTGGGGGGATCTGAGTTTTTAAAGTTCTTTATATATTCTTGTTAGGAGTCCATTGTGTGAGGGACAGCTGGTAAAAATTGTGAATTACGGGGATGGGAGAAAGGAAAGAATGGAAAAATATGAGAAAGGAGAAATCAGAAACAAAGCTTTTGTAAATGGGGGGTAGAGAGGTGGAAGGGAAGAAAGGGGAATGGGAAAAAACAAGAACTAAGATATATCATGTACAGGTACAAATTCCCAATGATGAATGTGATTGTAATGTATACCTAAAATGTACCAATAAAGTTAACTAAAAATATATACTTAAGTTAATTTTAATACAGTAAGTCATATTTTAGGGATTTCTTGCCTTGATTGGCTGTATTTTTGAGCAGTAACTTTATATCTTATTTAATTTAGAAAAATAACTTTAGGCTTTAAAATATGTCAGTTTCAATAGACATTGTTTCTTTTAGCATTTGTACACTTCTTGCTTCCAAGACCTACTTATTAATCATCCTTTGCAGTATTTATCAGCTCTAATGTGTGACCTCAAATCACCCTACTTATGGCACATTACACATTTTATACTGTAGACAATATCTAGTTTGACATTGCCCTCAGGGGAGCTGTTCATGTATGAAGGCCATTGGCTTCTAGAGTTCCAGAAACCATCTCTGTAGCTAATTTTTATTGGAATGAAAACAGATAAAATTTAAAGAAATAACCTTATGTTTTACTTAGATCCTGTGGCAGGGCTCTTATATAGATTTTGAGTAACGATAAGTGTATGATTTCATTTTATAAAAGTTATAGCAACTGCCTTCAAAAGCATGTATGTGTGCGTGTGTGTGTGTGTGTGTGTGTGTGTGTGTGTGTGTATCCAAGTGGATATAAATGCCTGGTCTGATTGCTATACTCTAAATGAGCATTAGCTAATTAAGAAAGGATTGCAGTACCAAATAATTCTAGGGAGAGTAGAAGTACCCATTTGAGCACATATTAATATTTCAGAAATCATGGTGATTTTAAAAAATTCATGTTGTTGGTAGTATATTTCTAGAGAAAGTAGTAAGAAATATATGTATAGAGGTGAGAAGGGACAAAATTAGTGATGACCTAACATGTAGAGTTTGCATTTTTACCCTAATGTTAATCTTAAAAATATGAATATATTTTAAGCAGAAGTAAGTAACTATTGTTAGATTAAAATATTAGATGACTCTGATTATAATGTGATCAATGTTTGGGATCTGACTGGATGAGCTGAGGGAATATTTGACATGGGGGCAAAGAGACCCCTCCAGAGTTTATTGCATAAGAAATCTAGGTAAGTTATTGTGCCTGCCCAACCAGAAGTAATGAGAATAAGAAGTTGCTACATTATCTATAGATCTAAAAAGTGCTAAATTTAGTTTTAGAACTTGTTAATGGCTATTATGTCACAATTTGTTAATTATGGTTCCTTTTCCTGAAGTTTTATCCCTGTCGTTTTGATTGGGATTTTGAGTTTTGATCAATTTAATGCCAAATCTTTGAACCAATAAGTTTTATACTACTAGATAGCTAACAGTAGCTGTTATGTGTAAACTTTTTTTTCTAGACTAATATCTTTAATATTTATACTCTTGGGACTGATGTAGTACTTACTTTGTCCTTTTTTATATCTTGTTATTTCTGTGTTGTTCCACTGAAAAAATCAGATCCACAAATGTTATGTTTTAAAAAAGTAATTTTAAAGATCCCAACTTGTCTGAGTTTGCTAGAACAATTTTTTAAAGAATATGTTATGAAAACTTTTCTTCCATCATTTACTGTGTTTGTTTTTCATTCTCCTCTCCTCTTATCCACTAACATTCTCCCTTTTCTACTTTTTCCCCCTTTTTTATGTGGGAGATTTATGCTGGACCATGTATGTGCTCTACCACTGAGACTCAATTCCAACTCTGTACGCTTTTAGTTTTGCCTAAAGGATAAAACTTTTTCATTTAAAAAGGTGTGACTTACTTAAGTAACAAAATTGCTTGCTTTATATTTTTCTCATATAACTCAGTGTTTCTACTGGAATCATTACTTCCTTACATCACAGATCCATTCGCTGATAGCACATACTATTCAAAGGCCTAAATTCTAAGTAAAAGACCTTTAAGAATCTGAGAAAACTTGCCTTATATCTTTCTCAAAGATTACGGATTCTGTATTTTGAAACTCTCATATCCAACTGCCAGGCATCCACAAAGACTTTCTTTTTTCTACCAGAAAAACAATCTCTGGTATGCTATTAAAATTCAATTGAGAATATTTGATCTTCAGATCTTCAGTATATTTGCATAGATATCTCTAGATTAGATAGCTGTTCTGTGTCAAGAAATGGAAATATGAGATTTTTATGAGCAAGATTAGAAGATAATTAAAACCAGTTAGTAACTTGAAATGTTTTAAATCCTCACAGCCCAAATGTACTGATTTTTCCAAAGATAATACTATTAGAGACCAGAAAGATGCTAAATCTGATAAACTGAGTCAGATGCATTAGAATGCTAGTAAATGTCTCTCTGAAAGGTCATCTCCATGAGTTCCTATGTTGCTGTCCTCATGGGTTCATTTCTGTTCTTTGTCTTTTTCTCTTAAAAATGATCATTCCTATAACATGACTTACTCTTAAGAAAGTAAAACACTTTATGAATTATTTAGTCTGGATTTAAGTAAGACAAAGCAATAGAGAATGTGTTAAGAGTATAAAGATATATGTATGTACATGCTTACTTTATGATGTTTGAAGGAAAAGAGGTGAAAACTCAAAATCATTTTGATAATTAGTTGGTTCCCTCGGGGTCAGCTGAGTAGTATTTCTTAGAAGTTAGTGGATAAAGTGTTCAATCTCTTTAACTATAAATGTTGCATAAGTCCATATCTTGATGATTATAAGGTATTGAGTAGATATTAAAAACAAGAGCCAACAAAGAAAATTCATACACATAATTTAAAGGATCAAGTGTTCTTTTGATGGTAAATCTTTATATTTTATATTTGAGTCTTTCTAGTAATGATACTATCCTGTTACTGTAAAATGTCATAAAATCGACTTATTAACACCTTGTAAGTTATTGATATTTTAAATAGGGATTTAAATATAAAAATTGTGAAATTATTATTTTGAGTTTTTGTAAGCATTGTTAATGTACGTATTTCTTTGACTCTGACACTTTATAAATTAAAATTTGCATTATTGCTAAAAATGAAAACAAAGTGTACAGATATTAGCAGACAGCATTAGGTCAAAATTTGTACATAGAAATTAGAATGAGGAAAGTCATTGAAAAATGTAACATAATCATTTCAATAAGCATTGTAGTCCACTTTTATATATGTTAATTAATGGTATCTGGCTTAATTTGAATAAAGTCTTATTTGTAATAGAGATTGGGCTACAAGGCAGTCTTTATAAAATTAATAGTGTGGTTTTTAAAAAATGTAATTAGCCTAAGGTTCCACAAAATAAGAAAGTAAAAATCAATGTTAAGTTGTTAAGTCTGCAAAATATCTTACCTCGGGATTGTACAGAACTTGTTCTGAAGAAAAAGTCAAAACTTCATCCTCTAGCAGTGTTCCTTTATAATGTTAGAATAGAAAAAAGATAGAACCCTAACTTCTGCCATGTCAGAATTTAAACATATATCCGTACTTGTAATCTGCACTACTGTGTTACTTTAACATAACCTCCTTTGTTGCTTTTAAAGAACTAAATTCAGAACACTGTAGTTCAGGCAGGAATATATTACCAGTGTAACTCCTGCTATTTAATTTAACACAAATGTCTGTGTGTGTGCGTGTGTGCATTCATGTGTGTGTGCACTTGATACAGTAATCTAGGAATAGTCTCTGTATAACAATACAGTGCTTTTCTACACATTGTTGGTCTCATAGGTCCCCATTAAAAAGAATAAGGATTGCAGCTTCTTAAACACTGTCAGATACTGGGCATATTACCTGTATGCACAATGGAGGCCTAGAGGACACCAGCCTACCTTTGTGATAACCTTGTTTATACATATAGAGAACATATTGGCTATCGTATGCATTATTTGTACAATACTACCAGAGCTCTGCCTATAAGAGTTTGTAAGAAATACACAAGAGGAAGGAATCACAGTCCTTGGATTCTGAAATGTCTTATTCAGTCACAGTGATGCAGTGCTCAAATGAAATCTAGCAGATTTGATGAGCAATCTAGGACAGAGATACATGTACTGGACATACCAGGGAAAGAGATTACATGTGCAGACACTAATAAGCATGAAATATGTATGTATTCAATATAGTGTTGATCTGTGGGGCTCTTTCATTATTAGAAGTGATTTGTGCATGAAGCTAATGAACAGAAATTCAGAAGTTATGATACATAAAGAATTTATGTTTTAAAGTTTTGATTCTGCAAATCTCAATTTCTTGAGCACAAAAAGTATTTGCATATCATGAAGTATGATCAAATTAATACGGACCTACTTTCTGCAAAGTCTCAAATATATAAGGTGAAGAGTGGTAGCTATTTTCAGATCACAAATCAACTTCATTAACCAGTAGCTTGACTTCAGTTTTTGGAATTAAAGATAAACTAGATATTTTGAGAACCACCGAGGCACTTTTAAATAAGATGATGTGGGGTAAATATGTAAGTTCTAGAAAATATATCTTTAGCCAGAGAGATGCAAAGCTTGTATTCAGTTCTTTGTGAGTCTTAAGCATCTCTACCAGAGATATCAAGCTTAAGGAAGAATCTAGGGAGATAATGCAATTAGGTTTGTTATTTTGTTTTTGTCTTATTTTATTTTCTTTGAAGGCTCGTGGAAAGGGAAGTCAAAATAGTAGGAGAAATAATATTTGGAATAGAGTTAACTGTCACTGAGTAAAACTCTAGCATTATACTGTCCACTTGATTATTAGACATTTAGTTTAACAAATAATATTTCTTAATTTGAGATTTGAAATTTAGAAGTAGTTTGGATAAGTGGTAAGCACTTTAAATTGGAGGGATTAGGCTTATTTTCATCATTCCTACTATTTCAAAAATTTCTATATTAGATTGCTTAAATATATGGCTAGACTTTATATAAAATAATGAATGCTAATATTTTATAACTGCTTTTACTAACATTTTTGTGTTTTCTGTTTGCAGACATCTTAGAAACTGCTACAGAAGTCAGTATTTTTGAAGAAAAATCAGTATTTTTGAGATGTAAATTAAGAATCAAAATATGTAAATAGTGCATAAATTTATAGACTATTTGCAAGAAAAAATATTTTGGGGGAAAGTCATAGGGCTATCTATGTATCATTTTAGAAAATGTGCTCTGTATAATGTCTATGTTGAGTGTTCTCACAGTTGCCCACAATACTGAACTCATTCATAACTTAATACATATAAAATGTGTTTAAAAGTGGAGCCAGGGGTTTAGAGGAGCTGGTAATAAAAATAAATTATAAAGGGGTGAGAATAGAGTTTAGTAGTAGTAGAGCAGTTGTCTGACGTACACAAGGCTCTAGGATTGATCCTTAGCAGTGCAAAAAAACCAAGAATTCAGTTAAATGACCATCATTCTGTCTGTGCCAGACTGAAACAAGTAACAAAGTATACAGTTTATTCATTTTTATTCTTAGGGTATCTTTTGAGACTTTGCTGTTTAATTTATGGAAATATGTTTAACTTTAGGCACATTAACTTTAGAGAGGTGCATTAGGTAAATGACCGTCATTTAAAAAGCAGTGGACATTTGCTTTGTTGAACATTTAAATTGTGCTCTGTAATGTGCTAGATGAGTTCACCTACATCTCCTTATTTTTTCGCTGGCAGATTCCTTGTTCTGTACAGGTGCTATTATTTTAGTCTCAACTTTGCAGTTGAAGAAATAGGTATTTAAGGAGCCAAGTATTTTCCTTGAAGTTACACACCTTTTAAGTGGCAAATATGGAATTCCAATCTGTGTTATTAATTCAGCTGTGAATTTATGCCTAATGGAGGGATAGATTATAATTAATATTGAGGTGAACAAAATTTCTCGTTAACCATTTTTTTCTTGTTACCTAGGCAATAAGATGACCTTATTCTGTTTTGTTTATACTTTACTGTAATATAACTGTTAGGAAATCACAATGGACTTTGTACTAGTTAGATTGCAAGCATGCATATGTATCCTCTGCTGTCTATCCTCACACCTTTTGCTTTTGCAGTTGCTTGTTATCTGGTGTATATGTTCTTTGTCTGTATTATATGTTCTTTCAGTAATGATTTCTCTCTGTGTATTTTTCTATGTATGTATGTATGTATGTATATATTTTAATAAATAATACTTTATCATATATGTGGTATATGCTATAGTATATGCAGTATGTACTGTGTTCTACTTTATGAAACTAACAAGACATTCTGTAAATGTATTATTTTGATGACTATGTAAATTTCCATTGTAAGATTATACCATAACTTATTTATTACCCTGTTGTTCAATGTATCTAATTATTTGACCTTCTTATACCACATGGAATAGTCTTGTAGGGGCAGGGAGTATTGCTTAATGGTAGAATACATATGGAATCCATGCATAAAACCCTGAGTTTAATCTGCAGCTTCCCAAACAACAACATCAACAAAAGTAATCTTTTATAGAAGTCATTTTGCAAATATCTAATTGATATTACTGCAGGAATGATAAAAGTTAGTTTAAGCATCTTATGTATTGCCAGATTGTTTCTCGGAAAGGTATTTAAAGTTATTACCAACCATATATGATTGACAATCATTTAAAACACTCATGAACACTAAATATGTTTAAAAAATATTTGTCAGATTGAGAGGTAGAAAATTCTTTGTTTTTATTTATATTTATTTGCTTGCTAATTAAATGAAATTATATTATTATCTGTTGACCATTATTCTTTCTTTGGCTATTATTTCCATATACTTTTACTCATTTTTATATTACAGGGATAATGTTATTATTTATAAGAAGTCTGTGTTATACATTTATATTAACCATTCATTACTATTGTTGCAATTAGTGGACTTTTGCTAAAGTTTCCATTTGCCTTTTAATTTTATTTTAAGATGGAATACAGGCTTTATTGTTGTGATTATAGTTGTTTTTGTGTAAAACTTGTACAACCAATTATACTAAAAGTTCCCTTTTAGATTAAGAAGTTTTACATTAGTTACTTTAGGGAAATAGAACAGAGTAAGATAATTATAGATAGACTCAAGAGAAATTATATAAGTAGTGCTATTCGTTAGCCCTGGCTTCCATACAAATAAAGATAGATTTGTTACGTATTTTCATATTCCCCTTCCTAAGTCTCCATCTGTGACAATCTTTTGACAGGATTTCAACCCACTTCTAACTTTTGTATTTGTGATTGTATATGAGCCATTTTCTCCTGCTTTCTGGGATGAATTCTCTATCATTGTATATCTTTTCCCTTTAAGCTCTTATGACAGTAGAACAGTACATGCAAACATGGAAGACATTGAAGTTTCCTAAAACAAAATAGGTCATATTTATGTCATAAAACTGAAATATGTGAAATCAGAAATTGACCTTTACAATCATCGTCTAAAATTCTCATTGTGTAAATGACTCAAGTTCAGAGACACTGTTCTTGCTTGCTTTCTCGGACATGTAGAATTTACTGAAGAACAGTAAACTTACTTGGTTCCCTGAAGGCCATATTATGTTATAGCGACCTTGTGATTACTGATCTCATTTCCACATTTAATTTCTTCTGTATATATGTGAGCTTAGTACTTTCTTGATTTATTAAATTAGGCATTGTCATTATTTTTGTTGAATGATTTAGTATATAATTTTTCATATTTTTTTGATATTTGAAGGATGAGACCAGGCAAATAACCTAGCTGTGTGTGTGTGTGTGTGTGTGTGTGTGTGTGTGTTTTCAAAATGGGAAATTTATAGTAATATTCTAAGGCATTATTATTGAAAACATTCATTAAACACATTTGCATGTTTCCTAACAATAAGGTAAAAGAAAGTGCTTTTCACAGTTTATATAATTTAACAAAACATATCTCAGTTGATTTGAGTGTTGCATAGTAGTTTTGCTTGCAATCTTTTCTGGGCTTGAGGTGTTTGCAGGCTAGAAATATGTTGGGCCCTCAGTCATTATTTCTTTCTGAATGGAGAGGATTTTAGTTCACGTCATCATATGACACCACTTTGAACAAGCCTGCTTTAGGTGGTTTTAACTTTTCCAGGGACCAGGGATGTCTATTTTCATTGAATTTCATGTATACCTCTGCTTTATTAGTCTGTATTCGAGTTAGTTTGAAGGGTTTTCATTTTAATATGTAGATTGGCACTTTTATACATGTTGCTTGAGGTGCTTTTGCACTGCTACATTTTAGAAATCAAAATAATAAATAATACATATGGTATTCATTGTGTTTTCTCTCATATCTCTTTTTGATAACTAACATTTCCGTGGAAGTGTGATTAACTTTCCTTTTTTTGTTTTTATTGCTTTCAAAATAATAATTTTTAAAACGTTACTTTTTCATCGAGGTGTGGCATTTTCTAGTTTGAAAATATATTTCTTTTCAAATAGACTTTTTAAATAACAGTTTTAGGGTTACCAAAAATGTTAGCAGGTAGTTCAGTGTTCTCATAAGCTCATTTTTTTTGCTGCAATACATTTTTTTTGTGTGTGTGCAGTGTTAGTAATTAAATCCTGGGCCTCATACGTCCTCAGCAAATGCTCTGCCACTAAACTACACCCCCAGCCCTCTCCAATAGAATTTCCTATGTTATTAATATCTTGCATTACTGTGGTAAATTTGATAGTGTTGATGAATAATATTGATGAATTATTGTTTTTTATATCAAGATTCACTCCTTGTGTTTTGTACTTCTGTGCGTTTTGACAAATGCTTCTTGTCTTATTGTATACTGACATTTGACTTAAGCCGTCATGACAGTATGGTCATTTCTTCTTTGGCTCATGCATTCAACTCATTCATAGACATATCTTGTAACTACTGCAAACTTCTTGTGTCAAGGCATTGACAGATGCTGCAGGAAGTTGCCAAGCAATAGACCTGCAGTGATAAAGTCAGGTAATATGTGAGAAAGGCTTTGTAAGGGAAAACCTTTGCTGATAGAATTGAGAATTTCTGCTTGTCAGGTGTTTATGTCAGTTTATATAAGGAGACGTGTTCTAATTTTATTTCAGGCACTTATTTGTAGAGAAGTGGGGGGGCACTTACCCTGATTGTGATGGATATTTCTACATATCTTCCCTATTATGGTAGAGAGGGAGGGACAGGGAAGGGAAGGGAGCAGAAGAGGATGAAAAAAGAATTAAGATGTGCTGTACACATGTAGCAACTCCCTATAAGGAACATAAGCATTATGTACTGCAGATGTGTACTACTAAAAACTAAAAATTGAAGTTAGCTGAGGCATTCTGAACAGCAATACGTATTTTCCCTCTCAATTAATTATTTGTTGGTTCTGGGAAAATGTATGTTAACAGGAAATTTTGACTTAATGAATTTTTCTTTATAAACTTTCTGTAATAAAGCTTCTGGTTAGTGAGTAAAATTTGTAGTATTCATTTTTTTTGGCAGATCAAACAGGTTGATTTTGTTACTGAAACAGCATTAAAAATATGGAAATACTAGGAGAAATAAAAAAATATAAAAACTTCATCTTTTTTGTTTCTATCATTCCTTTTCTCCTTGGTTGAAAGATTATACCTTGATCAGCTGACAGTGATGCCTTCAAGCTACGCATTAGTAAAATTTGTCAGTAGATTCTTATGTAATCTGGTGATTTGTACTCCTGCAAAGGTTAGTTATTGTTTTGGTGAGAGTTTAATTGAGAGTACATGATTTGACATCAGAAAATACTAGTTTAAATATTAGCTGATAAGCAGCCAGGAACATTTAATTTTTCTGAATGTCAGTTATTTTTGAGTCAGAATAATAATGCCCTTCTATGCATATTAGTATTTTTAAATAGAATAACATACATGAAAAATTTTACCATTAATCACTGCTTAGAATTTGTTGTGACAATTGTGATAAGAGTATCAGAGTTACTGATCTATTAATATGTTTTTAATGTTTTTCAGATGAATTTGTTGAACATAGAAAATTTCTTTTTCATGGTAATGACTGTGCTTTGCAAAAAGTTTTATTAAATGTAGAATTACATTCCCCTTTCTGTGTGAATTAGGAAGCTAGTATTTTCTCTGTTGACTGACATTTTTATTGAAAGAATATTGCTAATGTCACAAAATAAGCTCCAGAAAATACAAGAATCAATCATTGAAAATTAAAACCTCATCAAAATGCTCTCTATTATACTTTAAAATAAGGGATGCTTGTTCTTGGATGTGCATTACCATATGAACATTTTTATATTTGTGTATATGTAGGGGGCAGTGTTAGAAGAGCTAGGAATAACCTTAAATGCTATTTCTGTTCCATTTTTCTTTTGTTCAGTCGATTCAACTTTGGTATTCCATTAGAATCAAAGAAGTGATACAATTACTGTCATTAAATTGGGGAAGCTTTTGCTAGTCATGTTTGTCGGGTTTATTAAATTGACATTGAAGTAAAAGTTAAGCAAGTTCATATTGTATAATACTGCTAAAAGTTCTAACTCACTGTAGTTGTTTAAAGTGCATAAAAAGAAATCCTTTTTTTGAATCCATATGTCAACGAGATGTCTATTCTTCTGTTTATTGCAGTACTATTCACAAAAAGCTAAGATGTGAAATTAATGTAGGTATCCATTGATAAATGCATGGGTAAAAATGTATATATATATATATATATATATATATATGTGTGTGTGTGTGTATTGAAATATTCAGTCATAAAACAGAATGACATTCTGATATTTGCAGCAACATGGATGGAACTAGAGAAAATTACTTTAGGCATAGGAAAACAGGTTTTCATTTATACATGAAAGCTAAAAAGTGGTTATCAAAGAAATAGTGAATAGAATCATAGTTATTAGTGCCTGCAAAGAGTGTTGTGGAGGAATAGAGAACAAATGGCAAATGGATACCAAGTTGCAGCTGTTCAGACAGAATTATTTCTAATATTCTATGATACAGTGGAATGTGTATGGTTGACAATTATTTCCAAATATCTTGTAGAAAGTGAGATTGGTGTGTTAGTCAGCTTTTTGTCAATATAACCAATCACCTAAGGTGATCAACTTACAGAGAGGAAAGGTTTATTTTTCCTCACATATTAGAGATATCACTCCATGATTAGTTGGCTCTATTGCTTTAGGCCTGTGGGTAGGACATTATGGTGGGAACAAAACTGCTCACCACATGGCGAGGAAGTAAAAAACCAAAAAGATGCTGAAGTCCTATAATCTTCAAGAATAATTCTCCTGTGACCTATCACTCGGCCCACCTCTTAATATTTTCACCACCTCTCAGTAGTGTTACGCTGGGGACCAGGCATTTAACATGTAGGCCTTTGGGTGGAATATTCCAGGTCTAACCTATATCAAGAAGATTGAGGGCTGGGGATTTAGCTCAGCAGTTTGGTGGCCTGCCTTGCAAGCGCAAGGACCCGGGTTCAATCCCCAGTACCAAAAAAAAAGAAGATTGAATATCCCCGATACCAAAAAAAAAAAAAAAAAAAAAAAACTGAATGTCCCCAACAGTAAAAGTGATATATATTTGAAGTAATATGCCAATTACCTGGATTTGATCATTATACATTAAATATATGCATTGAAATATCACATTGTTTCCCATAAATGTGTATATAGTTACTGTGTCCAGTAAAAATAAAACTTTATTAAAAAAAAAAGAATCTTGCTTTTCAACTACATTTTAAAGTTATATATGAAAGTAAGTTTTCATTTTAAATGACCTTATAGTATATATTTTTAAAGACTACTTATCTGGTAAAATTACAAATTAAAATATGTGGACATCCATTCTGAGAGTTCAAATTTACTTAAACCTATGAAAATGTTATTTATTGTGTTTCATCCAGTCGAAAAGTTCACAAAACCAAGTGAACATTATTGTTTAAAATGTTGGAAAATTTGTGACTGTCAAGGTTGCTGTGATTCGAATTGTCTTCTCTGTTGATAGTTTTCAAATGAGTGAATGCCATTTTGTAAGTGTAAGCAAGTACATCACTTTTAGCATTTCAAATTTTGAGAAGCTATGATGAGTTATTTTGAAAAAAAAAGATTCTATCCCTCCAACTCTGTTCCTACCTTTGCTTCACAGAAAGAGGATTTGATGACTTTGATAACTCTTTTCTGCTATTTAACCTCTTTAGTGTTTTAGTTGTTTTGTAATAAAATGTAGTTGAAAATTGAAAGGCCAATGCAGAGGAGTTTTAATAGCTTGGGATGTTTTAAGTTTCATGGATTTCCTTTGTATTTACTTTCTGGTGGTGAGAGGATATAGAATGTGATATTGTTCACTTTTGTCTAGTGGAGAAGTCAGAAAGCCAGAGTATCAGTTTATTTCTTATAGAAGAATAGTAGTATTTTTATGGAGGATAATTTTAATGGTGCACTGCAGAGCTTCAATAGGAGAAAATTGTAGGCATGCTTTGAAAATTTACAAAGTAATGTGAGGGCTATGCATGAAGGCTGTATGTAAATGTAGTGCCATTAAAATAACACCATTAATACAACTGAAATATTGAAAAAAAAACATCTATTTACTATCTAGGGAGCAGAGACTTTCTTTCCTTAATTTACATTTAGAAAGCTCTAAATTAAAATGCTAACAAGAAGGCAAACAGTGATAATATGCCAATTACCTGGATTTGATCATTATACATTAAATATATGCATTGAAATATCACATTGTTTCCCATAAATGTGTATATAGTTACTGTGTCCAGTAAAAATAAAACTTTATTAAAAAAAAAAGAATCTTGCTTTTCAACTACATTTTAAAGTTATATATGAAAGTAAGTTTTCATTTTAAATGACCTTATAGTATATATTTTTAAAGACTACTTATCTGGTAAAATTACAAATTAAAATATGTGGACATCCATTCTGAGAGTTCAAATTTACTTAAACCTATGAAAATGTTATTTATTGTGTTTCATCCAGTCGAAAAGTTCACAAAACCAAGTGAACATTATTGTTTAAAATGTTGGAAAATTTGTGACTGTCAAGGTTGCTGTGATTCGAATTGTCTTCTCTGTTGATAGTTTTCAAATGAGTGAATGCCATTTTGTAAGTGTAAGCAAGTACATCACTTTTAGCATTTCAAATTTTGAGAAGCTATGATGAGTTATTTTGAAAAAAAAAGATTCTATCCCTCCAACTCTGTTCCTACCTTTGCTTCACAGAAAGAGGATTTGATGACTTTGATAACTCTTTTCTGCTATTTAACCTCTTTAGTGTTTTAGTTGTTTTGTAATAAAATGTAGTTGAAAATTGAAAGGCCAATGCAGAGGAGTTTTAATAGCTTGGGATGTTTTAAGTTTCATGGATTTCCTTTGTATTTACTTTCTGGTGGTGAGAGGATATAGAATGTGATATTGTTCACTTTTGTCTAGTGGAGAAGTCAGAAAGCCAGAGTATCAGTTTATTTCTTATAGAAGAATAGTAGTATTTTTATGGAGGATAATTTTAATGGTGCACTGCAGAGCTTCAATAGGAGAAAATTGTAGGCATGCTTTGAAAATTTACAAAGTAATGTGAGGGCTATGCATGAAGGCTGTATGTAAATGTAGTGCCATTAAAATAACACCATTAATACAACTGAAATATTGAAAAAAAAACATCTATTTACTATCTAGGGAGCAGAGACTTTCTTTCCTTAATTTACATTTAGAAAGCTCTAAATTAAAATGCTAACAAGAAGGCAAACAGTGTCAGCTAGTACTGCTAGTACTGTAAATCCAACTTACTTGGTATAATTTTAAATAAATACTCTTGACTTTAAGATATCATGCTTTATGATCTTTTAATAGTAAACTACATAATAATTGAAATATTTTTGAATGAGGCATAGATTTTACTACATTGTAGCATTAATTGCATGCTTCTATATCTTCAAATTAATTTTGGCATCTCTATACATAGATTTGTATAAGGAAGATGAATAACTAGTTTGTATATAATATTATTTCATTCGTAAGCCATTACAACGGCTTTCTATTTGAGGATACAACAAAAAAATACTAACATGCTCTACTATCTTTTGCTAAAGAACAGTGCTTTCCTTAGTCTTCTCCATCTAGTCCCCATCTCTTTGCTTCCCAGATAGTAAAATCCCTTGAAAAATATCTCTACCTTCCTATTACTATTTTTCTATTCACATCTATACTCTCTTCAGTTGATTCCATTTTAATTCCATCCCTGTCACTCCACCAAGACTACCATTTGTGAATAGGAAGAGATTTGGGTAGTGGCAGGGTTGGGAGTGGCAACAGGAATAAGTCGTTTTGCTTGAGCTATATTACATTTGCAATACCTTTGAGAAATCATCCTGGAGATGTTAGATAAGTGGATAAATTTTGACTGTCACTGTTGAGTCTGGAATTCTAGTAATTTGTTGTAGCTACTTATATCAGTTTGAGATCATTTATTTTATATATAATTAATATAGCTGTATGAAATTATTTTGTGAAAGGTTATACATAGAGAAGAGAAGGAAGTATAGTATAGAAGACCTAAGACTTTCTATCAATGAGTGGTTAAAGAAAGGAGAATGATTCAGAAAAGCAAATTAAGGAATGAATAGGCAGCCAAAGTAGGACGGTGTGGTTTCATAGAAACAAGAAAATGTTCCAAGAAAGAATGTATGATCAAATGAATCAATGATGAGAGATTAGGTGAGAAGATCACAAAGTATCCACTGAATTAACAAATCATCGAGGTCATTGATGCCTGCAGCAAGTTTAGAAGAGGATTTGAATTAGATGCTATGTTGGTATGAGTTGAAGAGGTAAGTAAGAGATGAAAGAAGTGTAAGCAGTATGGTTAGATAACTCTTAAAAAGCTTGGCTCCAGAGCACAGAGAAGGTGGTATCTGCACAAAGTGTGTTAGTAAGGAATTTGTTGTTGTTGTTGTTAAGGTAGAATAATCTATTTGGGAAGGAAAGGTTAAAGATGTAGGAGAGAAGTAAAAACTAAAACAAAAAGGGATGGATTCTAGATCTACATGTGAAAGAACTTAGTTTTGCTGGGAGGACCCTTTTCTCCTTTGTATGGATGAGAAAATGGTATAAATGTAGATTTATTTGCAAGTGACATGAAAAGTTTGTTTTCATTTGGTGCTTTCTATATAATCAAGAATTAGCAACAGAGTTGAGTTAGCAACTGTCATAATAACAGTGTTGGTTGTGTTGATGAAGAATGGATCATTTCCAAAAATGTGAAATAATTATCAGTATGGCATTGCTAATGTTGTTAAGCAATATTAGGTGTATGTTTGAAATTGATGACTGTTACTTTAAAGCAGTATGACTATTGCAAGCTATGCTATTTTCCCTGAATGCTATACAAATAGACCTGGAAAAGGATGTTGAAGCATTAGGGCAAAGAATATTAACTATGCCTATTTGTCTTAGTCACTTTCTCATTACTGAGACATGATACCTAACACCCACAAATTAAAGGAGGAAAGGTTTCTTTTTGCTCGCATTTTATAGGTACATAGGTGAGCACTGGAGGGTAATGATGAAAGATGAGTCAAAGGAGAGTCTAAGGCCTTATTTGTATGTAAGCATTGATTCAGTGGTGTTGGGTGTAGCTTAGTTGTAAGACACTTGCCTAGCATGAGCAAGGCCTTTGATTTCATCCACAGCATGGGGGATTTGTGAGACTGATTTAGCACGGCTACTTGATCAATTAAGCTGAAACTCCAGGAGAAAGATTGTCAGATGTTGTGATTGGATTACAATTTGAGAAGGTTTGTTATTTTTGGTGATAAGGTTATATCCATGGGATCAAATACCAGAGGCTGCATTTAGGAAAAGAGAAATGAAATCAAGAAGCTCAGAGGCTAGGTAGGTTTTTGATGTGGATGATGAAGTCACTAAAAATAGCAAATCAAGTTAAAGTAGACAAAAAGACTGGTTCAATTGCTAAAATCATTTAGTAAATGAAGGGGAGCAACTAAGATACCTCAAGATAAACCAAAAGCTGTTATAGCTGAATTATGCTAGCTCATGCCTGTTTTTCTTACCAGGATACTATCAAAAATTAAATATTGGCAAAACAATTACCTTAAAACCAATAGCTGAATGAAAATCACTTCATGCATTGTTAGATATAGCCCAGTGAAAACGGGCTCCATTATATTTATCTAGTTCAGATGGTGCATTTAATGAGGAAAGTTTAAGTGGAAAGATATTAATGATGGCTATTCATGATTAAAGATTTCAAGTTTAATGTTGTGTTTACATAGTATCCTTTATGTAAAAGAAATTGTTGCAAACAAAAATACATAATTACAAACTATTTTCAAAGAAGCATTTAAATTTTCTAACAGTTATAACAGATTAAGGGATAAAATACATTTTTCTGCTCTTTTCATTGGAATAGTATATAAAAGATTTATTTGAAACATTTCAGAGTGCTTAGGTTAGCTAAGTCTGTTCTTTGGCAAGTAACAAGGCTGAAGAGGAGGGTAAGGTTTGAGTCTTGCATTCCTCCGACTCTGCGACCTCAGTATTATGAACTGTAGAATAAGGCAATTGTGCTTGCTATTTTAAGGAACCCGCTGGCTATGTTTTATGTTTATCAGAAAAATAAATTTGTACCATTTCTCTGAAAATTGTGTCTTATAAGGTAGGCAGATCAAAGTGATATATGCTATGTGTAGTTGTACCCTCTTGATCTAAGATTCAAAGCTAGTGATGGTGTAATTTAATGCTTGTAATTTTTCTTTTGTTTTAAAAAATTATTTAAATAATAATTAAAATAACTTCCTTTAAAGCGATCCCAGTAAAATAGTATAAGATAATATAATATAGTATTCTAGTAAACACTAAAAGAACTATTCATGTTACCTTTTCATTTTGGAAGTAATTTCAAGCATGCATAATTTGCAAGATTAAGTATACTACAAGGGACACTAGTATATATATTCTTACCCTGACTCACCTAGTGTTTATGTTCTCCTTTTTCCTCTTTCCCTGTATAACACCTCATTTCTTTTCTTGCCTCCTTTCCTTCCCATCTCCACCTCCACATTTACCTCCATTTCCATCTCTTTTTTTTCACTAAGTTTATTGGATACATTTTAGGTGTACAATATGATGACAATCAACATTGGGAATTTGTACTTTTACATGATGTATCTTGGTACTTATTTAGCTTCCTTTACTTTGGAAGATTTCTACAACTGTGCCCTGTCTCTCATAGTACTTGTTAAAAGAATATAAATTTTGGATATGTCTAATACTTCCTGATGAACACACTGAAGCCAGGCATTCTTGAAAAGAATGGTATGTAGGCCTTGCTGTATGAGGAATCGCATCCGGAGGTAAACAGTGTCTGTCTGGCCTCAATAATGATCAATTTTTATCATTTAGCCGAGGTGTTATATAATTTCTCTAACATAAAAGTATTATGTTCCTTTCTAATTAATAAAAATATATGGAGACACACTTTTATGCCATGCAAATGTCTTTACCCTAATCAATCCTGGGTCAGTGGTGGTGAACCTATCGCACATGTTATTTTTCCTTTAAGACAAAAGATGTTAATGTATGTTGTTTTTTCTAAACTAAAACCTTAGTATTCAGGTTTAATCACAGGGTTAGAAGTCTGTGATAAGTGAGTTTTGGATTGCAGTTTGGGTACTTGTCTAAAGTTTTCAACATCACTGGCCTAGGTTATCATAATAGTTATAAAGTGATGAGTTGCCAAAACATAACAGTTGGCACTTGACATGCTACTAAGCAGGATCTCTCCTTTCTAGTCTCTCTCTCTCTGTCCATTTGTCTGTCTATCTAGCTATCTAGCTCACTATCTGCTCATTGATTGCTTATAAGCATTGGAATATAGATTCTTATTTTTCAATGATTTATATTTAATTTTTGTATCACATTATTTTAATGATCATTTTCCTATAATTTTTCTAGTGAGGGCCACTCTCAATCTATCATTGTGACCTGATCCTGTTTTATGACATAAGAAAACGTTTTAGTTTCACCTTGTAGCAACTCTTCCACAGCAGTGAAATCAATAATTTCTCTGAGGAGTTTTGCTCCTTTTTTCGGGGGAACTGTATGAGACACCAGTCTATATATTAGCTATGTGTTTGTTGCTATTGAAATGCAAGAATAGACAAGTTACTTTCAAATTAGCAGAATAATGCATTAAAGATATAATTTGGGTATCATATTTAAGCTAATTCATGGAATTTCACTTTTATATATGTCCCATTATTGTGATCACAGTGTGATAATTGCAAACCCATATATATTAACATTTTAGCAAGGCATAGTGACACATACTTGTAATCCCAGCAGTCTAGGAGACTGAGGCAGGAGGATAACAAAAGAAAGTCTCATTTAGGCAACTTAGTAGACTCTATTTCTAAATAAATGAATATAAAAAGACTGGGGGCATAGGTTAGTTACAGAGTGCCTGTGGATTTAATTCCCTGTACCACACAAAAATTAACTTAAGCAAATAATAAATAATGTGTAACTTGAAGAAGTAGCTAATAGTTACCTGCTCTAAGAAAAGAGCTGATTTATCTAATGGCCATATATTAATACTCTTTTGAGCTTTTTCAGTGATTCATTTAATATAATAATAAATTATAATGTCAAACAATTAGAAAAATGTTTTAGTGTGAAAGCAGAATCTGTTTCTATCTGAAAACATTACAATTAAACAATAGATTTATTAATTCACTATTAAATACTATAGGTTGACAAAACTTCTAGAATTTGTTTCTATTTTCACTTTTATAGAGTTTATATCTGTATAGATATATACATATATGAATTTGGAAATTACATTTGTTAAAAAAAATTCCTGTATTCATGTTTAACGAATTGAATAATTCAACTCAGAGCGCCTACATTCAGAGTTCTACTTTGTTTTGTAAAATTGCTTATTTTAATTATTTTCTCCTCTTATACATCTAAATTGTTTCCCTTTACTCTTGCAGCATTTGATAACCAATGTTAAAATAAGTATATGCTGCAAAACATTTAGTTCACACACTTTCCATTACACTTGAGATAGTAACTGAGTATTTAATGAATGCAGACTACTGTGCAAGGATCTCTATTTCTTTTAAAGTTACTTAAGTTACTATTATTTCCAATGAAGTTAGTGGTACAGTCTATTCCCTCTGCCACCAGACTGCTTTAGGCCACCTCGTCTGATATATTATTCATTAGATTGCTAAGACATAGGGTCAGGACTTGATGTTTGTAGTATGAAGACATGTGATGTTTCCTTCTATTTATTATCAGTGCTATACCTGATAGTGAAAACAGAAAATCTTTTAGTCTCTTTTCTTTCAAAATACATTATTCAGCAGTTTCATATATTTTAATCATTAAAGAGTTCTATGAAACATAATTTGGAATTAATGGTGTATCTTTTCCCCCCATCATCATCTTCACAGTGACAGTCAAATGTTTGCTTTTCAAAACATGTTTCTGACTGGATATTCTTTAAACCAGTGCTTCTGTTTTATTTATCTTTTCATTTTATTGCCTCTTTTTTGATTCATCTTTTCTTTTTATTGCCTCATTTTATGAATGATCATTTATTCTCACTTGGTTCATTAAATAGTAATAGTATAATTAGGAGAGTATATTAAAAGAATTCCATTTAGGTTGAACCATCTATGTGAGATATCAACAATCTTACAAATAATGGAACTGTATTTTTTGTTTTTGTTCCTCTTGTAAAAAGGAAATTCTCTTATTACAACATTCAAATTGGAAGTCATCTTTGGGCTTTATTCAAATGTCTCAGTTTTGTGAAATTATACAAAGATGTTCGGTTAGCTTAAGGAAAAAGAAAAACTTTGTTATGCTCTTTGATTGTTACATTAAACTAGATCATTGCCTGAGGAGCCTATTTAATATGTCCATCTAATTTATGATTTTTTTATTCCTCTTTTCTTTGATTTGTCTCATCTTTAGAAAACTTGGCATTTCTATTTTATACACTGTTGCAGTGAATATCTGTTCAGTCATTGCTGTTAGTTAAATACTTGTTAAATTTAAAGTAAGTAATTTAGACTATTGTTTTGAATTTATAATTATCTAAGTGAAAGAAGTAACATGGGTTTTAGGTTTAGAGTATTATTTCATTAAATCTATCGATTTAAATCTAAGTGTAGCTCTGTGATAATTTTTTTGCCTAGAACAGACAAACACACACACACACACACACACACAGAAGCACACATAATATCAATTTCTGTAAATTGTTAAGATACTGTATTTTATTTAGCTTTTGCTCTCACTAAAATGATTGTAAATTTACTTTTATTCAAAGTTTTATTATTGATCTAAAGATACTGTAAATTTCTACAGCAAATCATATTTTCCCCTTTCTTGCCATCTATTATATAAATAGGTTAAGTCATTGAGATTTTAATTCTTAATTGTTCCACCTCCACTGCCAACGCTGTTAACCTTTACGGTACAGAGAGTGTACAAATTCAGCAGAGGCATATTATTATTTTCTTTTATGAACAAGGCTGGACAATTTGCGTTTTTTCTAGGTTATTCTGAGAATATGTGACTATCCCAGAGCTTCTGGCATAATTGGTTTTGCGGGGTTTAAAATTTGTTTCCAAAATTTTTCTGTTCTAAAGTATTCTTTAATATCTATAGGGATCCACATTGGTACCTATTCTGGTTTCCAGGAGTATCTGTTTGTTTGGTGTCTGTGTGGTTTTACTTTCTCACTCTCCTCTCACTCTCCCCTCCTCTCCTCTCCTCTCTTCTCCACCTCTCCCCTCCCCTCCCCCCTCTTGTTTTTCTTTTCTTTCCTTTATCTCAAGACATCCGATATCTCAGAGGATATATTTATCACAACATTTGAATTGGTCATCTTTCCTGTTAAATAGATGAATACATTTTTAAGGATAATGGGAGATTTCTTTCTGTTTGTTTGTTTGTGGTACAGGAGGGTCAAACTTGGGACCTTGCACTTTTGAGGCAGGTGGCGACACCGTGGAACTAAACCCCTGGCCCAATGGGAAATTTCTATAAATCGGTTGAAGGAAAATGAAAACTACATGCAAACACATTTACATGGTATATTCCTATGTTAGAATAACGTATCCAGGACAAAGAAGTGCCACTTTCTCTATTTACTCTGAGATAAGACAGGCTGTGAAGACCTTGGCCCAACTTGATTAAAAAAAAAAAATCTTTCTTTTGCTGCTTTGGTTAAAAATAAAACCAGACACGGGCCAGGAATTTAGCTTAGTGGCGCCATGCCTGCATCGCAAGCACAAAGTTCTTAGTTTGATCCCTGGTACCAATAAATAGCAGTCAAAAATTTTTATTGTTCCTGATTTGATTTATAGGCCTTCAATATAATGGATACAAGTGCTTGTAATATGGAATTTATTTGTTATTGATCATGCATGACATGAAAGGCAGTTTGCTAAGTATTATAAGGCCTATGGTGACATTAATTAGATTTGGACCCTGACATCTAGGAGATCAATGCTCAAGAATAAGATACGTACACAACTAATAAGAGCATACCAAAATATAAAAATCCTATAAGTGAGACAGAGATAAAATGGGAAGGGATGAAGGTAAAAAAGACAAGGGGAGACAATGGAAGTCATCACTGAAATGAAAGTAATTTAGTTGAGCCTTTAAAGCTACGTGAGATTCAGACATTTAATAAGGTATGTATGAAGTGTGAGGGAATGAAGGGGGTAGGAGAGCGAGCGTAAAAGAGAGAGGGTGGGAGGGAAAGAGGGAGAGAAGAGGAAGTGAAGAGAAAAGAGAGCCAGAGAAAAGAGGAAAGGGGAGTTTTTTCAGCATAATAAAAAAATATGTTGAAAAGTCTGGAGCTAATTATGTTATTTTCCCAGGTGATACCAGATGCATAATATGTGACTTAGACTGCAGAGTTCATATGGAAAATGGAGAGGGGGTTAACATTAGTTGAAGTGCAGAAAGTGGTTTTTATAAAGGTATATTTGAGCAGGAGTATGAGGACGTTTAAATGCTAGTCTAAGAAAGTACAAGCTAGAAATGTAGAAATATTGAATCTTAGAAGACAAATATGAACACAGTTTATTATAGCAGTGTAAGTAGAATGGGCTTGGATAAGGATGATGCATTTGGAAATGAATATCAAGAGAGCATGGGTATAAATGATGGGTTGGATTATCAGCCTTTTTTTTGCCTATGTATCTTATTGGTGAGGGCAGATCTTATACCTCCTTGGGGGCACGTTAAAGACTATGTGACTGGAAAATGGGGTACTTTTAACTGGGAAGGAGAAAAAAATAAAGAACTGATTTAGAAAGATGATAAATTGATTTTGGAAGCGATGAGATTGATTTTCTGTTTAGCACCAATCCAAGAGAAAGTATTCAGTAAGCTTAGGAATGTCAATCTAATCTTGTACAAAATGTATTTCAAAATATAAACCTGAGTGTGAAATTGCTGGGTTAAAAATAGATACATTATCAAAAAAACCAGTATCGTTGCAGCTGTTTTAATTAATTAATTTATTTTTGTTTGTTTGTTTGTTTTTTGAGACAGGGTCTCACTATTTAGTTGAGACTGAACTGGAACTCACTATGTAGCCCAGGTTGGTCTCGAACTCACAGCAATCCTCCTGCCTCAGCCTCCTGATTGCTAGGATTACAGGTGTATGCCACCATGCCTGGCTTGCAGTTGTTTTATTAAGTAAACATTTGTTTAGATTTGTTCATACTTTAGACCTTCCTTCTGGATCACTTTCTCTTTTAGCTTTTTGAGGGTGTCTGGGTGGCATATATCTAGGTTTGGCCTCGGAAAATGCCTGTATTTTAATCTCTTTTTGAAAAATATTTTCTCTGGGTACAAAATTTGAAGATATTTTTTTTTTCAATATGTTGAAGGTACCATTTTCTAGTATCTGGCTTTTGTTGTTAGTGAAATGCTAACAGTAACAGTGATGTTAACACTGTTCATTTTTTTAAATTGTAACTCTAGTTCTTTTTTTGGGGGGGGTACTGGAGATTAAACTGGTGACCTTGTGCTTATGAGGCAGGCAGTGATACCACTGAGCTAAATCCCAGGCTCTTGTAGTTCTCCTTTGAAAGCAGTGTCTTTTCTGTGTTTAAGATCATCTTTTCATCTATGGTGTTAAATGATATTGCTGTAAATAGATTCCAATGTATCTTTATTTTTATTGATCTTTCTTAGGATTCTGTGTTCTTCCTGAATCTGTATGTTGTGTCTTTCTGAATACTAAAAATTTATGAGATGGTATCTACTCAAATATTGCCTCTGCCTACTTCATTCTCCCTTTTCTGACCTAGAATTTGGATTATGTAGAAATTATATCTTGTCACTTCTGTGCTTCATTTCTTATAACCTTTCTCATATTTTATGTAGATCTCACATTGATACATTCTGGATAATTCTTTCAGCTATATCATTCAATTCTCAAATATCATGTAAGGCCCAACTTCTGAGTTCATAAATTTTGTTTGTTACATTTTAAAATTTTCTTTTAAGAAATTTCATCAGGTTCTTCCGATCTACTCAGTCATTTTGACAATATATTGTTCTTTATTATTTTCAATCTTTCATTTCTTTAAATATATTAAACATGCTATTTATCTGTACATTTATCTATGAGAATATTGTAGAGTATAGTATGGAGTTTAATAATCTTCAGAGTAGATTCCTGTGTTACATGGAACATGCTAATTTTTTTTTCTTTTTTTGGTACCGGGGATCAAACTTGGGACCTTGTGCTTGTGAGGCAGAAACACTGAGCTTAATCAATGGGCCCCATGGTAAAAATATGGCTTTTTTTAATACTCTTTAGGAGCTTTGCATTCAGTCTTTGTGAAGGATAGCTTTTGACTAGGAATTCATGGAGAAAAAATTTTACCTTGTCTACTTAGCACCAAAGTTAGATATGGGCAATTTTCTTTTTAAGCCCATACAGAGTTTAGCAAGTTCATTTCTAATTTGCTATT
>NW_022900951.1:73811548-73815286 GCF_012274545.1 Fukomys damarensis
TTTTCTGGTACAGGGGATGGAACTCAGGACGTTGTGCTTGTGAGGCAAGTGCTGTGCAGCTGAGCTAAATCAGTAGCTCTATTCCTCCATTCTTGAAGCCTTGGAAACTGAAGCTCAAGTTGATCTAGTTTTAGCAAATTCACTGAAGATTAAGTTTGGCAATACCGATGCTAGTTTCTTTGAGTTCTTCTTTCCCTTAGTTTTTGGCCTCTAAGTACTCTTTACTTTCTTGTCAGATTATCTATACATTTTAAGTTCTTTAAAAATATTAATCCAGTGTCATTCTTTTCATTGTGAGTTTATATCAAGAATATATTCTATCATACTTTCAGGTAAGCCATTTTAATATGGACATGTGACATCTCAAAATTACTTTGTTCTTATTTTACAGTTTCCTAAATATAAACTATTGATAGTTGAATACAGAAATTATGAAACCTTGCCCTTTTCTGTTCAACTTACTTTTGTGCTAATACTCATTTTTAGAATAGAGAAAGGCATTATTATAGCCACCCATTTAGGAATCAGAGCAATTTGGGAGATGATTTCATGGGTAGAACTATATTTTGTTGATAACTGCAGTCACCTCACATTATTCTCCTTTCCCCATTCAAAAAAGAAAAATTTTAAAAGGGGAGAAGTCCAAGAAAATACTCGGTAAAGTTGCACAAAATATTGTGTTATTAATGGACATCAATAATGAATGTACATGTGCCTGTGTATGTGTATGTGTAGCTTATGATTTTTCAGCTCAGGACTGGAAGGCTTGGAGTGAAAGCTGCCTGTACAGTCGCTTCAGGCTCTAGGAGCACTCCCTGAAGCTCTGCTTGTCACGTATAGTGACTTGACACTGTAGCATTTTGCCATAGGAAAATCTTAGTTATTATCTGCCACCAATAATGGATTTTACTGGAGATACACATGTGCCAACTGTTGTTTCCTACTAGAAAAGGAAATATAATATGTAAGTTAATCAGAGAACAGCCATTATTGAATGTAATGGATATCAGTGAATGACTGCTAGCTTCTAGTGGTCAAGATATAGTTAATGGCTTGAAGGAGGTCATACTTAAGCTGGGAGCTGGATATCTAAACTAATGATAATGCAGTCAGTATATTAAGTGCTTCATCCATGATAGGAAGAAAATACTGTGTAGGCCCAGAGGAGGGAGTAATTAATTCTGCTTGGAAATGTTCAGGCAGGCATCCCAGAGGAGATGGTATTTTAGTCAAGCCAAATGTCTTCAGGCAGAGAAAGAGTGGGATATAAAGAGCATTTAGCAAATATGCTCAGGCTTGCAGTTTCCTGACTTTATGCAGGATTGGTGTGACTGGAACATTGCAGATCCTGGGGACTACTGCTACTGCAAGTCATATTTGGAAGGATCCGAATGCCATTCTTATTACTTAAGCTTTATTCTAGAGATATTAAGGACAAAAATTTAAGGCTAAGCAATAATATTCTACTATCTTAAAAAATAATGAGTGATGAGTGTTTAGAAGGATTCGAAGAAAGGAAAAATAGAGTACAAAACAAAACCCCAGAATACCACTATAAATTCATAGCTTTGTTATTCAAATTAACACTTTGTTCCAGCTATTCATTTGTTCCACGCAAGACAGTGATTATGCTTTGATCATTTTGGGATTGACTTTGTCTACCATAAGGTATGTTACAACTGTAGATTAAGTGAATTGATGAATGAATGATGTAAACAATAAGTATTGAGGTCTTTAAACAAGGTAGTAGGAGTGGAAGCAGAATTCACAAGGGGTGGTGAGCTTATAGAGAGATCAAAGATGAAGGTCTCTTCTGTGATCCATTTTGAGTTACAGTGTCTTTCACCGATAGAGATAGCAAATTGAACACGATTCAGGTAACTTGGAATTCATTCCCATTAAAGTATCTTTATTTGAAACTCCTGTGAAAGAACTAAGAAATTGGAAATGTGAATCCACAACTCAGGGGAAAGGCCTTGGCTAGAGATAAAGGATTAGGAGATATGAGCACTTGGATTAATGATTAGATCTGTGTAGTGGATTTTACAGGGCAAGAATATGCAGTAAAAGGACTAGAGCATGGGGAATTGAAGATCGCTAATATTTAAAGAGTAGACAGAAGAGAATACAATATGGAAACTAAAAGACTAGACAGAGGCTTAAGATTATCAGGGAACTTTGGTCTTTGAAGCCATTGAGGAGAAATTTTCAAGAACAAATATATTGATAATTTAAATTAAGTAGTTCCCAGTATAGTTTGTACATATTCTGTATATGGATATATATGTAACTCACATAGTAATATAGCGCTAAATGATTATTCTTTTCATATGTTATATAACAGGATTATTTCTAAGAAGGAATGAAGAGAACCAAGAGGAAACACTTCTTGATTTATTTATCTAAGGGAATAGTGCTGTCATTTTTCTATTGAAAAGCTTAGGTTTTTCTCATTATATGTATTTGTGCATTTCAGTTTCATAGATTACATACTTGAAAATATTTTAATATGGCCAAGTGTTGATGATGTAAACTTCCATTAATAACTGCTGAAGATGCAGCATCTTCTCTTTTATTGTATTCAATGAGTTTTTCGCTATTATTTTGATTTTGTTTTTCCAGGAGGTTACACATTTTCAAAGGTATTTAATGCCAGAGCAATTTCATCCTACTCTGTATAGAGTGATAGGTTTTATATTATCTTGTGAACATGAAGTTTTACTGTTGATTATTCATTACTAGAAATACTTAAGCAAAACTCATACCAGGAGTTTTTATTTTAAAGTTTATAATGACTATATGCATTTAAAGGCTTGTTCAGAAAGCGACTAGTGAATAATTATCTTTGCCTTTGGGATACTGGTAAGTTATGGTATTGTGCTTGAATTATCACCAAATCTATCAGTGGATGTACTTACTGATTCTTTTCTGTTCTTTTTGTTAAAACATATTTTTCATTTACCATCTTTACTAATTGTCTTAGTTAATTTTCTCATTATTGAGACAAAATACTTGACACCCAAAGTTAAAGGAGGAAATGTTCATTTTGGCTTGCATGTTTGTAGAGGTTTCAGTCCTTAATCAACTGGCTCAAAGGCATATCAGAGGGACAACTCAGAAGAGAAACATTTTATTGTAGGCAGACAAGCATCCCTTATATTATATCCAAGTTATTCACCCTTAGGGCAGGTACAACTCACACCCAGAGTTGGGCAACCTTAATCCTAGTGTGGCACCATTAATTCCAGCATCACATCCTTAATTCCAGTATCATGCACCCTAGATCTAGCCAGCTCCAAAAAGCCCCACCTACAACTGTGTGAGGTTTTGGTGCTACATCTAGACATAAGCCATAACTGTAATGGAATTTGCTGTGCCTGGTATGTTTACCTGTAACTTTGCAGAACCCCATCTTTGTGTACCTAACTGTGTTAGACTACATGTTATATAGCCTTTTTTGGTGGCCATTGAATGAGAATGGGCATTTACAGATATGAAATGCCAGTAACTCTACTTTGTTTTGTTGTGTGTGTAAGTGTATTAGTTTACTAATGAAATGATGGAGAAACATGCTAAGGATGGTAGTTTGCTATAGTGAAATGAGTATGGTTTGTATGGTTTGGAAATTTTAGTTTATTAATCTGGGTTTCCATCCCAGCTCTTTTAGGTCATTAGGCAATCAAAGTAACTTCACTGGTCTGAGCCAATGTTTTTTTTTTTTTTTTTTGGTTTTTTTAT
>NW_022900951.1:73815444-73836678 GCF_012274545.1 Fukomys damarensis
TTTTTTTTTTTGGTTTTTTGAGACAGGGTCTCACTATGCAGTTGAGACTGACCTGGAACTCACTATGTAGCCCAGGCTGGTCTCGAACTTGCAGTGATCCTCCTGCCTCAGCCTCCCAAGTGCTGGAATTACAGGAGTGCACCACCATGCCCGGCTTTGAGCCGATGGTTTTGTGTAATAAAATGATATTCTTCCCTTGAAGAATTAATATTGTATTTAAGAGTTGGAGATGTATAGCCTAAAGACATTCATTAAATAGGGGATAATAACATCACTAATAGCTACTATTAGAGTACATTAAATGTTTGCTTTGTGCCCTTCTACTAAATGATAAGTAATACAGGGCACATAGACATGGCAGAATATAGACAATCACGTTTTATATAAAACTTAAAATTAAAGCATTAACTTGGCAATTTTGTTAGATATTGTAGGTTTCTTAAGGCTTGTGATATTTCTCGAAACTCACTTCCTAGGGTATATCCTTTGCCCTTTCCTCTGAAATTTATTTCTTTAATTGTGTTGCACTGAAATTGTTTGAGACAGTATACCTTTTTTACTAAATTCACCCAGCAAATTTTGTTTTTGCATTAGGGTACTTTCTTTTAATAAAACTACAAGCACAGTAAGTTGAGAACACCACTGTCTTCTTATTGGTAAGCTGCTTGGCTGGTCCATCAGTGTTTGGTGTGGAGCTAGGCTTTAATAGTTACCATTAACTCTACATATTGTCCAGTTTCACACATTGACAGCTAGTTTATTTTCTTCAACTAATGTTGTAGATAGATACTTAATATTTTAGTTTAACCCTGGCATGAAAAATTGAATAGTTTTCTAATATTTATTAGCAGTTTTCTATCCAATATATTTTTGTAAGCTATTAAAAAATGGTATAGCCTGGTGCTTCTGTGACATTTGCCATCAAACTTACCACCTTTGTGCATTGTTGACTCAAATAGATGGGGTTGTCATGTTCTTCGCCGCAAATGGTGACATGGCCTCCCTTGTTGGTTGTGTTTGTTACATATATCTTTCATTCTCTATACAAGAATTTTTCGCCTAGGTCTATTAGCATACTGCTATATGCTACTTTTCTCTTTATATAACACTGGGGCATGTAATGTCATCAATAAAAAGAGGGTGTGGTACTAGCTTACTGTCTATGTAAACTTTATTTTCCTGGTTGACTTTTTTTTAAAGAATAATTTCAGAAAGCTTTGGGCTATTGTACCACCTTGTCTCATTCCTTTATAGTGCTGCAACAAGGATCATAACAGTATAATCTCTTTTGCATAGTTTCTGTTGATCTTGTCCAATAAATTATTGTATTCTGGATTTTTTCTGAAATAATTTGGGGCTGAAATATTATTCAGGTACCTTCTTATAATGAGCTCGGGTTCACTTTGTTTCTCTCTCCATCACACTATAGCTGTAGTTATTTTTCCCACTTAAAAATCTCAGCATGAATGATCTCTACTCATTGTTTTGCTTCATTTCTTTCTCTTTTCTTCATCTTCTTTTTTTTTTACATCAAATATGTTGAGAGGTGAGCTCAAAGTATTTTTATGTGTCCTAGAGTCCTGTCACACATTTTCTATTTTTAGCTACACTTGTCATTGATAGACAATAGGCAGAAGTTACTGAAAGTTAGAACCCCATAATTTTTATTTATATTAGGTACACAGAATAACAGTATGTACAATAACTTTATAGCAAGAATATATTAAAAGTTATATATTTTAGAATGAAGACCTTAAGAATGACATACTAATGAAGTAAAACAATTTCACTTCTGTATCCACTTACATGTATTACATCTTATGATTTTCTGTTTTTCTTAAGTAGTATGCCAGCTATATGATGTAATTCATGCAATTTAAAATATCTTATCAGATTTAGCTCCATGAGATCTAAGTGGAAAGCTAGACATAATTAATACTGCTTTTATTCTTCAGGGATTGTCACACCCATCTTCAGAGTTCATAATTCTTAAAATATTTTAGTACAATTTTCCAGTAAGAAATAGGAATCTATTGTTTCTTATTAGTCCATTAGATGCTTTTAATTTTATTGTGTTTCCTTATGACACTTCTGTTTCAGATTATATCTCTTGGCTTCCTGCTCCTTCTCTGTAGGTATAACCAGTGGTTAAGTTCACATGCAAAGCACTCTAGCCTAAAAACAGAGAAACACTTTGGTGTCAGCCTTGAGGGAATCAACAATGATCTCCTACTGTGATAGGACTGAAGTGGCTGGGGTGAACTAAAGGCCAGACTAATGGCAACCACAGCAGGTTTGAAATAGTTTGCTAGGGAAGGGAGCCAGCAGGTTTCTGTCCTCTCCTGATCCAGTCAAATTTATTTGCTGTCTGTGACTATTACCAGCAGCTTTTCACCTGGGCTTTTTCTTTTATCTTTAGTAAGTGTCTAGTAAAACCTTCAATTACTGGGATTTCTGATTTTTTTCTTTAATGTAATGCAAGTTTTATCCTGATCTTTATGAGATGTGTTGTACTTTAAAAGGTAATAATTCTGTCTGTATTGTACAGGCTTCAGAAAAGAAGTAAGAATTTGGGGAGGGCATTAGACAATTTTGCTTTGCTCCAGGAAAATGTTTAATCTTCAACATTGCTTTTATCTTATACATGCCCTTATAAACAATACAAGACCCTCATATTAATTCTTAGCCTCAAAAATTAATAAAACATACAAAGTCAGCAATTATTATTCTGCAATAAATTAGTAAGCTTATGTTCTTTTTCTGTATTATATATTTTATAGTAATTTAAAAATGCTCATAGCACTGAATATTATTTTATTAAGAATAGTTTTTCCAGGAGACAGTTTCTTATAGCTGGGCCCTCATCCAAGAACTTTTTTTTTGTTTTCAAATTCTTAAAATCTTACAGTCCAAGCAATTTCTGGCATTTACTATATAATAAATACCTCACAGATGTTCATTGTTAAACTCAGACTACCTAAGTTATATTTAATACATGCACTCATGCACCCCCCACACACACCCCAGTTGTGAATATCAATGACTCAATATTAAACTACTTCGCCTATTAAATAGATTTCATACGAGTTGATTCCATTTACTTTGATAAATAGCTTTCAAGTTGAACTAAGGAGATCATTATTCTCATTGTTTAGAGTTGGTATCCCTAAACTGCTAGCTAGGAGCTAACTGAAATTTCTTTGACATACAGCAGAGAATTGTTATTTGGAAATATGCACTGTGATGAGAATCTGGTTAAGTTGTATTGGTCTAACACACACAATTTTAAAACTGACTGCATAGAATATAAAAGAAATGAACTAAACATGTGTAAATACCGAATAGTTTCTCTGGTGTGAACAAACTATAATAGTACATAAGATCCTAATGAGATAATTGACAATGTGAAATAGGAAGAAAAGGGCTAAAGGTGTGGGGAAAGTGGGAAGGATAGGGGAAAGGAAATAAAGGAAAGAAAAAAATAGGAGAAAATGAAAAAATGGAAATAAAATGTTTGTAAGTGGGGAGGGGAGGAGGGTGTGAAGGGAGGGCAGGCACAAGGGGAAAAATGAGAATGGAGACCTGTCATGTAAAGGTACAAGATCCCAATGGTGAATGGAGCTGTACTGTATATCTAAGATGTACCGATAAACTCAATGAGGAAACAAAAAAAAGAAATGAACTAAGCTGCAGAGTGCTTACATAACATTTTGTCCTGCTAAACTCTGGATTTTGTTTATACTGAAGTTTCCCTTTTTTTGCAGAATGCAATTTTCATTGAGTACAATAATTTGTCTCTTACTATTTTACATGTTCCAAGTACTTACATGCCCCAGTTGTTTTTATTGACCTACCAAAATCATAATTTATATACAAATAAGAATTTATCTTCCAACTACCTTTTACTTTCCTTATTAATAGAAAAAAATTTCCCTTTCTCTATTCTATTCCTGCGGTGGCTGTACCTATGAAAAAGTAAAGAGGCAATACTATCCAGTATTCATTTTAGTAGTTACATGCAAATATCATTTTAGTTAATGCACAAAACATGTTCTTATTTATCCCAAAAACTTCTATACACTTAACTGTGTGATGGGTGATTATATGGAAGATCCTTACATTCAAGGATATGGATAGTTCATGATTGATTTAAAAATAAAGTTTACCTTGAAGATCCTTATGTGTCTTAAAGTTTTAGTATTTGACAATATTATTAGTCCAATTGTTGATGAAGTATTGTCTTCGGAGTTAGATTCTAAGATAATAAATTACATAGTGGGCTTTCATGGGTTATTGCAGATGATATTTGCACTTCTCAGTTTGGACCATATTTATTAAGCTTTGACAGTGTTATGTTCTGTAGGACAGTCATTTCAGATCTTGCTAATATCCAGAACTACCTGTGGAGGATTTAAAAAGTACAGGTCATGAATCCTTACCTTTAGAAATTCTTATGTTCCAATTCATTAGGTGTGGATATTGTGAGAATTATCAGTGAGAGAGGCAGAAGGAAGAACAGAGAGATAGTGTTAGACATTCTTCCCAAAAGTTGGGTAGTATAATAGGTGAGGATAATAGATTGTGAAGGAAGAGGGTGACAGATCTGTTTGTTCTAAGAATAGGAGAAGTTTGTTTGAATTTTTTTCTTATCTTGTCTTTTCATATTTTCAAAAGAGTTTCAAACATTACTTCTCTCCTTTCATATAGAAAACCACCAACAGTTTAAACTTGAATTAAAAAAGAAAGTAAGAAATGAAGAGTTCAGGTACTCTTTTTTTACCTCAGAATTTTCCTAATACTTCAATCACAGAATACACAGATGTGGTTTCTGAACTAAAGGAAATTATTGCTGAATGATAAAATTGAAATCAGTTGGAATCCAAATGGGAAAACAGAGACAATGAAACTCTGGTTGTTTCCCAATGAGCGCAGCCAGCAACAAACCAAAATATGAAAGTAGTATATGCATGAAGTAAAAAATTGTGAAATTTAAAGTTTTTATACACACACAGACACACATATATATGTGTGTATTTTGTAGAACTCAGTTTTTCATTTTTCACAAACCAGCATATCCCAAGCGAAACATCATCAGACACCGTAGCTTTTTATATGTTCTCATTCAACTCCAATGACAATGGGAAGGTAGAAAATAATTTTATAATTTTATTGAAACTGATTTGCTTTTTTTGTTATTTCACATGTAGACATTTGATAAAGTATATGGGAATCAAAATAAAGAACAATTACAATTTACAATCAAATGGTGGATCCCTCTTGGATCAACATGAAGAATATAAATGTATTTGATTACATGAATGCTGTTTGAATTTCAGAAGTATCAGTCAACAAATTATAGCTAGGTGCTTGTATGCAATTTTTCAAGGAAAGTATTGAAAATGTATTCACATTTGTGGAAACAGAAACAAGACTAAATTGAACTCGGTTCCAAAAAGAAGGGGATAAGGAACCAGATACTTATTGAACACTTGTTATGCCTGGTATTCACAAACTATATCCAGCAGCCAAATAAATCCTACTGGCCACCTAAGTTTGTAAACGAGATGTTATTGGAATGTTTCCATGCTCATTCATTTACTTCTGGTCCACTAGTTGAGCTATTAGAACAGAGATTGTCTGACCTAGAAATCCTAAAATATTGATTATCTTGTCCTTTACAGAAAAAAAAACAATTGGTGGCCTTTATATTATGAGGCTGGAATTTTTACATGTATGTTCTACTTATTTCTTATAACTCCACTATGAAGCAGGTATGAGTATCCACATGGTATAAGGAATCTAAATTTCTAGTACCTCCAAACTGACAAATGTTTTCTTATTAATATTCCCATTTTAT
Source organism: Fukomys damarensis (assembly GCF_012274545.1). NCBI lineage: Eukaryota > Metazoa > Chordata > Mammalia > Rodentia > Bathyergidae > Fukomys > Fukomys damarensis. The sequence continues at coordinate 73,821,302 of NW_022900951.1, forward strand.
TACAACAGTTTCCACTTACATGATTCGTAGGATTTGTCTCGAGTGCTTCTCAAAGGCTTGGCTGGTTGATTATGGGAATTGGGGTGTGAATGGTGGTGGTCAGAAACTAGTCAGCTGTTATTCTTTGGCCTGGGCTTCATTAGGCCTGTGCCTTCTGCAATTATATTGCTCCACTGGGCTCAGTAACTTTTTCATCCAGAGACTTCTCTGAGTGCTTGGATCCCTGACATGATTTGCAACCCTCTCATTAAAGTTCTTTGTTCCTTAATGTAGAAATGTAGGAAACATCCTAAGCAAATTGCCCCATATCTAGTGTCTAGACTTTACCTTCTCCTTTACCAACATATGTTGAAATCCTAATGCTCAGTATCACCATATTTAGAATGTAATGTGGAAGTTATCATGGGTAAATGAGGTGGTATGGGTGGAGCCCTAATCTGATAAAACTGATGTCCTTATAAGAAGATTTCTCAAAGAGCTCACATCTCTCCACTACATACATTTAGGAAAGGCCATGTGAGCACACAGTAAAGTGATGGATGCTTAAAGTCCAAGAGAAGAGGACTCAGAATGAAATCTTTCTTGGTTGTATCTTGATTTTGTACTTCACCACTCCAAGAATTACAGGAAAATTAACTTCTATTGTGTAAGCCTTCTATTGAGTGGTACTTTGTTTTGGAAGCCCTAAAAGGATAATAAAAATATTACCTTGCTCAGTTGCTAGGAAACTCCACCCAATGCAATGTAGTGATAGTTGTACATGTACTTGTAATAAGTGTATATAAATAATACTTCCCTCTGGTTTTGTGAGTCTAAAAATAAAACCAAGGGAACACTTACATAGGGGATACCTCAACTAGTTCTTGTCTTCAGTTGCAGGAGCTATAGTCCTCTCCAGTTCTCCCCAGTTGGTTTAGAAATTCACCAGGACAGGCTTACTTGCATATATAATGTGTAGGTAGTCCTTGGTTTTTGTTTATTTAACTTTTCAAATATCCTTTGCAGCCATTCCAACTAATTGAAACTTTCAAATGGCTTTTGATACAGTCAATTCAGGCATTTTAGTAGACATGGCAGTATCATACATTAACCAACAATTCTATTTTTGTAGCATTGCTGTTTTTGAATCTGCAGAAAATATTCATGAATATATTTTAGTATTTTTTATTACAACTGATATAAATTATAAGTCATATATAGGAAAAGAAATATTGATAACTAATAAGTATAGGTATCACAGCATAATGTCTCTAGATTCATTCATATTATCTCAAATGACAGATGTTTTTCTTTTTTAAGGCAGTGTATTATTTTATTGTGTATATATACCATATGTAAAATAATCCATTCATCCGTTGATGTATATTTAGTTTTCTTTCCTGTCATGACTACTGCACATTAGGCTGTAATGAACATGTGAGTGCCAAGACCAAAATGAGAAATACTGAATGATCTTAGTTATATGTGGAAACCAAATTTTGAACTTGTAGAAATAGAGACTGAAATGGTTGTCATTTGAGATAAGGAATTAGAGATGAGGAAAGGAGAGATGCCAAAGAGTACAAAGTTTTAATACAATGGGAGAAATAAGTTTTGGAGAGCTTTTGTACAGTCTAATGTGATAATAATAATGTCTATTTATAAATTGTTAAAAAGAGTAGATTGTCAGTGTTGTTGCCACAAAGCAATGATAAATAAGTGAGCTAATCTATATGTTCATTAGCTTGATTTAAATAATCCTTAATGCAAGCATGTTTCAAAGCATAACATTGCATCCCATATATATGTTACTATTTGCTAATTAAAAACAAATATATAAAATACATATCGGTATCAGATATAATACCGTTGTGAAGAGAGTGAAATTCATTAGCCATGTTTAAAGCAGTGCATCTTTAAGATCCATCGCTCGTAAGTATGTTTGTCAAAAATTTGTTTATTTGATTTTTCCATGCATTCCAATATGCCATTATCCCATTATGCTTTAGGCTTCTGGGGCTAAACAACCATTTGATGTATGTAATTTTGCTCCACTTCTTTGACTGTTGGTGCTACTTAGAAGTCTGGATTCATGTGTAAACAAGCTGGACCAAGTACTTTCCCACAGATTGTGCCACAGAGCATTCTGTACTGTGACCTCACATATTGGAGACATTTAAATGATATAGTCCTTTCATTTCCAAAATAATTGGAGTGCTTATTGTTTTCCACAATTCGAGGTACTGGTATATAGCAATGAACAGAACAGTCACAAATCCCAGTGTAAAAACAATAAAGAAATGAATAAGACTTTATGTGGGTAGTTATAATTGCTATGGAGACAAATGAGGCAGTCAAAGGGAAGAGAAGTATCAAGAGAGAGAAGCTGCAGATTTGAACTGCATCACCGGGAAAAATCTCTGAGAGAATGACATAGAACAAAGATCTGCAAGAAGTAAGGGACAATCTTGGGGTGGTAGAACACCATGCATAAAGGATATGCTGTGAGAGTTAGATTTTGAATATTTGAACACAAAATAAATCTCATTAAAGTATAGTAAATGGGAAGAAAGCCATAGGAAATGATGTCTGAGGAGCTAAGTGGGGGGGCATGAAATAAAGCAAGACACTTTAGGCTATTGCTAAGACTTCCTACTTTTACTCTAAGACCAGAAACCATGAGAGGACTTTTAGTAGATGGATACCCTTAATTAATTAATTCTCAGGAGAGAATGAAGGTAGTAAAAGCAGAATGGAGACTGGTTCTAAAAAAAACCTGTTATCTTGTAAACCATAAGTGATGGTGGCTTAAAACACTTAGGTACAAGTGGAGGTTATGAAAAATGATCAAATACTTTATTTGATAAAGACTAGGATGTGAATCGTGAGAGATAAGACTCAAAGATGGCTCCATATTTTTGCTTGAAGGACTAGGATTGAGTTGCCATTTTGTGAGTTGGAAAAAACTGTGGGAGGAGCAGTTTATGGGGGTATCCATGGGGCTTTGGTTTGGGATGTGTTAAATTTGAGAAAGTTATTACACAACAAGTAGGACACGAGGAGGAAAGTAGGAAAGTGGCTTCATTTCGGAAAGGAGTTTCTCAGCCACATTTGAATAGATCCATAATGGAATTTCCAACATTGAATTCTGAAAGCAATAATGACAAATTCTATGGTTTCCAGTTCAGACCTTAGCTAGAAATATTTAATGGTGTTTTTTTCTTCACTCTTGGTCAGCACTAGTAACTGTGTTCTGCAATAAGCTAAATTATGGACAGAATTTGCATCCATCTAAGATTTAAATCAGAAAAATCTGTGTATGATGAATGCCTAATCTGTATTCTCAACATGAAATGCCCTATTGGCCTGATGGTACTGACTTTTAGTATTGCATTTTCCGTTCTTATACTATCCTCGTAGTCCTTTTGGTTTGATAGTCTTAGCTCTAGGGATTTATTACTGAACTTATTAAATTGTGTCATTAATTATTAAATTTTACATAGCAGGAGATTCTCTGAGTATATAGGATAGCTCGGGAAATGTTAGTTGGTACTTACTAAGCTAGAAACAACAGGTTTGAAAAGGGATGACTGTAGCATGAAAAAGGTACTATATATAGGTTACAGGTTAGCAAGAAAAAACAGAAAAATATGTGTCAAATACTAGCTTCAAGTAAGATCCATAACTTTAGTTTGGTTTTTAAATTATCACTTGAAACATGGAAAATTAGGACCGAAAATCATAAAACATCTTCACTTGACCTTCTTAAAACCTACATTACCTGCAGAAGTATGCAGACCCATTTCAAAATACACAATATTAGGTATGCACAATTTGTTTTGTTTTTTTGGTATTGGGGATTGAACTTGGGACCTTGCACTTGCGAGGCAGGTGGCAGAACCACTGAGCTAAATCCCCAGCCCATATTGTTAAACATAGTGTTCTGGTGACATTTAGCAGTGTTCAGTAATTGGCTTAATGAACAGATGTACAAGTATATTAGTTATGTAGATGTTAATTTGCAGTAACACGTGCTTCCTGATTTGGAGTGTTCTTGTGTAAACTACAACCAGTAAAATTTGCTTCTTAATTAGCAAACCCTTACAAAGTATATGTGTGAGATTCTCAACATTAGAACTATTAGTCTTGCTTAATGTGCTCTGAACTTCAGGAACACACTTGATAATGCCATTCCTATTGCTTCGGGTACTACACAGGTGTCAGGATGAAATCTGCTTTTCTGTAGAACATTTTGGTGTACAGCTGTAAGTGATATTACAAGGATATGCTTCACAGTTGCAATATATAGCCTATAGGAGAGGGCAGCTATGCAGTCTTTTATTGCATTTTGCATGAGTTTTTCCTCTCAAAATTTGGCAAGCAAATGTATTCTTCAAAAATTACACTCAATTAATTTGAGAAAATGAAAAAAAAATGGAATAGTCTTTGTAGGTGTGGTGGGATGTTGCAGGAAGGGCAAGGGGATGGGGAAAAATAACCAAGATTTATTATGTATAGGTACAGTTTTCCACCAGTGAATGCCATTATATTGTATGCCTTAAATATACCAATAAAATAATTTTAAAAAAACTACACTTAGTGGCTGGGCATTTGGCATAGTGGTTCCGTCTCCTCCCTCGCAAGTGCAAGGTCCTGAATTTGATCCCCAGTACCAAAAAACAAACAAACAAACAAACAAACAAAAACTACACTCAAACATTTAAATACAAAATTATGGTTGCTTTCCAAACTGACATCTTGCCTATATTTTTTATTACTGTAGTTTCTTCTATTTTGTCTGTAGTTCCTGTCTATACCTGGACCTTGGGATTTCCAATGCTAACAGTTTGTAAGCTATAAAAATGCATGGGAATTTTATGTAATGATCATGTTTTTATTTCTATGATGATTAAGTGGAAAATTACAAATGATGAAATAGCAAAAACTTATCAGCCATCTAGAACAAATACAGTGAACCCTCAAATTATGACATACAAACAACTTGGGTTAATTATGTTAATGGATGATTCATCTGCCTCTTGTTAACTATAGCATCTACCCAGGTAAACATCCAGATCTCAGCTGTATTAACTTATTTACAGTCAGCCCTCAAAAACCTATCGAGTTCGTAAGTCAACAAAGATGAGATTATAGATGAGCATGAGGAGATGGTAACAGTCATATTTACTACAGATCTTTGTTTTCAAAGAAATAAAACATTAGAAATAAACTTGAAGTTCCAACATTCTACATATCCCAGCCTCACTTTCTCCTTCAAAGGTAACTGCTATCATTCATCTGCTAAATATACATGTTTGTATAATTTTGCTTTGAACATATTCACCTATAAACAATATATGATATTAGCTTGTGTTTTAATTATAATTTAGATGAATGGTGTTCTGCTCTTATTTTTTCACTCTCATTTTTCTGTTCTACATTGTATATGGGATCTATCCTTGATGCATTATTTAGCTACAGAACAGTCATTGTAAATACTGTATGGTATTCCATTATATTGTTATGGCACAATTTATCCATTTCATCATTCTTGGCCATGTGGATTGTTTCTAATTTTTGGACTATTATAAACACTGTTGCAGTGCACATTCTTGTTTCCTTGACCATTTGACATACATTTGTAATTATGGTATTCTTTCATATATGTTAGATTTCACTAAAAGATCATTTTAAGATTGGTGGCTAATTTCAACTGCCACTGTTGGCATAATCAAATTCTTCTTTTTTAACAATTTCATCAGTACTTGGTGTTATGAGACTTTTAAAAAGTTCTCAGTTTGATGACTAAATATTATGTTTTTGTTTTCATTTGCATTTCTCTGATTACTGATGTGTTTGAGCATCTTTTCGTTATTAGCTATATGACCTTTTTCAGAGTTTTTTGTTCTTTGTTGTCCTTATTTTTAAAATGACATTAATAATACCAGTCATACATAAGGTGATATAAAAACTAAATTAGTGCCAGGTGTAGAGTAGATATTTAGTAAAAGTTAATACTGGTGATGATGTTAATGATTGTAGTGGTAGTTGCTACCAGTATTGTACTACTATTGCTATTTTTTAACTTTCCTCTATTGTGTGTTACAGTTCCTACATCCACCTGTCTGTCCATTCACCCATCCATTCATCCATCCATCTTCAGCTATTTTTCATTAGATTTAGTGAATATTTCAAGGATAAATGTGATTCAAAGACAATAATGGAAAATAATAAATGCGAACAATTATTTCATTCTTCACACACAATAATCATAGATTTCCTTGCCTGCTATTTTCATTCTAATAATCATTTTAACATTATGAAGTTGCTAATTGAAATTAAAATTACCTATGCCAACCAATAAATTTTTAAAAATTCTATGTATTTAGAATCACTTCAGCAATTATATTCACATGGATAATATATTCATTTAAGTACATGGAGATTGCAATTTTGTATGATGTACCTAAAAAACAGTTGAACACGTACTCCTTGCACATATATATGTAAACATGAAGTTATGTAAATTTGCAGTGTTTTTGAACACACTACCATTAGCTTTATTTACCCTGACTTTGTATATAGTATAGTGTTTTACTCTTCTACGTATTCCTTATAATGTGATGCAACACATCAATTGAAGCTTAATTCAGAAATACAGTCTTTGCTAATACTTTTAACTATGCTTATAGTAACAAAAAAGGGAGCTCACTGGGTGATACACAGGTATTCATCTTAGTTATATTATTATGAAGAAAAAATTAATTTTTAGTTCATCTTAGATTTCTCTAATTAGTAGTTTATATATGACCAAAAGATAGAAATATTTAAGTTTTGTATGCCATTGTATGCTTACATCAAGCTAATATATTGGGTGTTCAACCAACATTTGTTAGATGAATGCATGGGTAGGAATTATTGATTCTGATTATCTCACTAATTTTGAGATAAGTTATTGATATATGCATGTGTGTGTATCTGTGTGTGTGTATCCATGTGAGTGTATATGTGTGTGTGTGTGTGTGTGTGTGTGTATGCTTTATGGTTATCACTATGCAAATAATCCAAAGCTATGCACTTAAAGCATCTTACTATTTTCTATGAATTATAAACATCTTGTCACATGTTCTATCTATCTACTGGGATGATAGAAATTGATAGAAGATCCCTGAATATTGCCTAAGTTAGATTGGGAAAAGTACCTAACCAATTTATGCTGCTGAGCATCCCTCCATTGTAAAGAGATATTTATACCATAATTGTTTTTAAAACTCCATGTATTATAGGAAATATAAGAATACTCAGTGGGCATTTTATCATAAATAATGAGGAACTTGATAATAGATAATAATGCAAATGTCTTTATTAACATCATCTTCCTACATACAATATTTTATACTGTTTCATTATTCTGTTTTGATTAGCAGTGCCAGTTGAAACACTAAAATTAATTTAATATATCAGAATGAAACCCAGTTGCAATATTGTTTTTCATTTGCACAGAGGAGTTCACATTGGATTAGAGGCTTTCCTCTGAACCTGAGGAACTTATGACAATTGATGGGTGTCAGTTCTTTAGTTTTTTTGTACTGAAACAAAACAATAAATAAAAATGAACCTTTGGTCCAATCTGACTAATTTAAATTAATTATGGAATTTCCATAATTTATTTACTTTAGCTTGTATAAATACTAGAAACATATACAGAATAAAATCATTCTAAGGCATGTGACATTTTGAAGTCACTGTGAAAGCACCAATTTTTAACATATGAAGCCTTCAATACTAAAATCATGTTTGGTGTGTCTTTGCTATACTTTTTTTTCTTTTGAGATCTAGAAAGCACTTTAATATTTTATGTTTCCAAGTGATCGAGAGTTTCAAAAGAAATGGCAAGTCCTGTATTTTAAAAAAACTGATAAAAGTCACCCTGCAATATCAGTGAGTTCAGAACTTCATAGATCTGTTTCCAACTTTTTCACCATGATTCTCCATCAAGGTCAAAATATTTTTTGTACAATCCAAGGATGTAGACAGTTGTAGCAGCACAACTGTGCAGTTAGTGTCATTACATGGGGGAAGGGCAGAATCCTTGTGACAAGAATCTATCAGTGAAGGCAGCTTAGTTGGTGGTTTATCTTCAATATCAGAACCATGCTCTGAAGTCATTACTGCACGTCATAAAGCCAGGGTTGGTGGGCGAGTGCACTATGCAACACACAGTGTTATTGTACCCCAGGTAGTTTCTCTACTCAGCTGTCCTTGATTCCCAGCAGCAGAGACTGATTGTCCTTTCCTCCAGTAGCACATAGTTGTCTGTGTGGTTAAAGACAGCCTGTGTCCTGTGCACCTGCATCCCACTAAGAACTGCATTTTGTGTATCTGACCAGCATTCATCCTATTGATCTCTCCCAAAGTTTAGCTGCAGTCTCCTTTCCATCGATAGAATGTATATAGAATTTTTGGAATAAATGGCAGAACAGACTTATGACATGCTTTCTCAAGTTGCAATGCATTGATTTGAAACACCATCCCATAATATAATGCAGCTATCCTGATTACATACATTGTGGCACTCAGAGTGAAATTAGCAGAACATATAGCTTGGTATATGATCTTGAAGATTGCAATAGACGAAACACTGAAAGGTGCTGATATGATAAAGGCATAGAGTAGGGTGCTGAGTCCCAAAACGTATAAAGTCTCCACAAGGGTGAAAGGAAATCTTCGCTATTCTTTGAATCCTATTTATCTGAGCCTGTACTTGTGATTCCTATGGAAAACATTTCTAAAGGAAGGAGGCCAAAGTCACTAACAGTCACTGCTCAATATCTTCTTAACATGAAGAAAACAATGTTTTTGAAAGCCTGTGTAGTTGAAAAACTTTTAGTTTAATTTTTTTATTTTAATCAAACTTCATTGAAAATGCTACTGTTACAACTACTATTAATCTTATCCTCATGAAGAACTTTTTAAAACTTGCTTTACCATAGTGATTCTCAAAATGTTAGTATTCATTCATGTAATTAGTACCGCTTTTTGAACCCAGGATTTAAGCCACATTGTATGGCACAAGGAAAATATATGAATTTTCAAGAAACAGAACTGTGAACTACACATTTAGGCTATCTAAAGTTTTAAGAATTTCTTCATTTAAATGGGAAAGTTTAAACTATATTTTAATTAAAAAATGCTAACGTATAACAATACACTAATAAGCATTGTCTTTGTCTGGGTTACCATATGCCAATTAGTTTGCATTATAATCTTAATACAGCTTTCTTATTACAGCATTTTTTTTTTGTACTTGGGATAAAAATCGGGACCTTGTGCTTGGGAGGGCAGGCAGCAGAACCACTGAGATAAATCCCCGGCCCTACAGCATTTTTATTCTATGTGTACCTTGTTAATTAGTTTCCCATAGTGGAATTAAGACCTGTGAAGAAATAAGGTCTTGTTTTCTTTTTTTTTCTTTTTCTTTTTTTTTACTGTCTCTTTGAGTGTATTAAAATTTCTTTATGTTTCTAGTAATTTCAGTATGATTCTGTTATTTTTTAATAGAAGGAATGCCTGTTGAACTATTATTTCTTATGTATAGTTGTCTTAACCTGGAAATATCTTGAAAATTAGAATAAATCTAATGTTGATTATTGCATAGGAAGAACATTGCTTTTAGAAAGATCCTTTAAGGAACATTTGTGATGATTTTAAAAGAAAAAATATTAAAGGTTATTTTTCTGGTAGTAGTAGCAATAATTCTGTACTGAATTGTAATAGCAAACAACTTTTGACAGCTTATTAAATCGTGATTTTTAAATGTGATTAGCTTGCCTCATTAGATTGTACATCACTTTAGATTGGTCAGTCTGGTAAAGCTTAGAACTGTTAAAACCTTAGTTTTTATGTAATTCATTTTAATCTGCTTTTTTCTACTAAACTAATTTACTTTTCTGTGTTTTACATAATTAAAGGAAATTTTAATGTACTTGCAGTACTTTATACATCCCATAATATCACACTCAAAGTTTCCCACGTGCTAATATTCATGAACATGTTGCCTTAGTAAAAATATACTATTGTTGTGTGTTGCTTTTTCTCTTAAAAAAAACTCATTTGTGAAGTCCTTCACTAAGAATAGAACTACAATAATATTATCGCCTCTATATGAAGTTATATTTTTAACAGTGATAAAGAAGTCTCATAGGGCCGGGGATTTAGCTCTGCGGTTCGGTGGCCTGCCTTGCAAGCGCAAAGACCTGAGTTCAATTCCCGGTACCAAAAAAAAAAAAAAAAAAGTCTCATGAACAATGATGAATGTATCTGTAGTATATACCTAAAAAAGTACAAATAAATGCAATGAAAAAATAAAAGAATTCTCATGAATTTAGAGATAAAGCTTTTTATTCTACTTGATTTGAAAAAAATATTGGCTTCACTTTTCTCACAAATTTAAGATGCATACATAGATTCCATTAAATCCCTGTTTTTATATCGGAAAAGCTAAACTGCCACACACGAGTACCATGGTAATTGTAGTGTTTCTCTACAGGACCGTTTAGGGAGCTGACTTGCTTCATTTTTTATAGCAGATAACCACATTGTTTTGGGGACTGGTTTCTCTAGACCACGAACTGATGTAGATTATGGGGGTGCTAATGCCACTCTTTGGCACTACTGTGTCTTAGTTTCAAATAGTTTAACCATTTTATGTTAAAGAGTTTTCTTTTGAAGAACGTAAAAGTTTTTCTTCGAAGAAAGCAAATGGCATTTTTTAAACGGTAGAAAAAATTTAACTCAAAAGCCCTCATCATTGAGGTTCTTTAATTATGTGTATGCAAATGAATGCTACCTTGTGCACCTTGCAAATAGTTCATGCTTATTCTTCAAAGCGGTCTCAGCAGGAATTTCTCTATGGCAACCTGTTTAGCAATTAAAGTTACGTGGGTACATGAAAGCAATTTCACTGAATTAAAGAAATGTCTGTATTTTAGCCTGTTTTAAGGGATAGCCATGTCTTCCTTTTTCCTCAATTAGTCCAAATTAGTGAGATTTTATTACATATTAATTCCAGGGTTGCTGTTGATACCTGGTACAAGAGTAATTAATGTTGTACATTAGTTGGTTAAGAAGCAGCAATCGATTTTTGGGTCTGTTTGGCTTATCTATTCTGCTTAAATTATAATATTTAATTTTGTAGGAAAACCTCTAAGCAGGTCTGTATTTTTATGTTTATTCTCTTCCTTAAACTACTGAAATAAATATATATATTGATTTCAGAGTGGGCTTTATTGATGTCTTTAATATACCTACTAATGTTATTGTGTGTACTTGGATTTGTACTGTAATTATTTATGTATCAACATTTTTGTTTTAGTTAAAAAAAATGCAGATGCTTCAGAAGAAAAGAAGACTGTGCCTGCAAAGAGGAAAGTAAAAGAATTGAGAATTTTGGATCCCAAAACAGCTCAGAATCTCTGTATGTAATGTTTTCTGCATTGGGATGGTGTGGTACTGGTGAAGAGATGTTGAATGTATTTAAACTAAGTCACAACTCCTTTTAACAGGCATATGTAGTATCTTGAAGCAAAATTATATCTAAATATGATTTGTGTTGCCTTTTTGTCACTTAGCTAATATGGAGGAAATCATAATTTTAGTCTTGTTCAGTTCAGAAGAAACTTATGAATAATAAAGTTCTGCAAAGTATTGTTAATAAAACATTGTTATTTAACATGAAATGTAAGACAGAATTTCTCCTGCTTACAATTGAGATTGGTAATTTGGGGATATTCATTGGGAATATACTGGGAAAATCCCTTCACTGCTTTTCCTTTATATTTGAAGTAACTGCAATATGAGTCAGTTAACTTGTTATCTAGTGCACTTTAAAACTGGTTACTGAACCTTGAAACTTTCAACAAACCATTCAGCTCTTAAGTATGCTTTTGCTAAAGTAGCTGGACGTTTAAACTCATCTTCATTGAAGGAAGTCTTTAAATTTTACTTTGATATACTTTCCTGTCTTCATTTAAATTGACGTTTTTTTGGCATCAGGGATCGAACTCAGGTCCTTGTGCTTGCAAGGCAGGTGGTGGAATCACTTAGCTGAATCCCCAGCCTGTCTTCATTTAATTCAGAATATTTTTTGTCCTTCAGTAGTCTGTGTAGATTCTTAGGATACTAAAATTCTATGCATGAGAAATTTCAATATATGAAACATTTCTAATTGCCCAAATACCACCATGGGAATTACTTTTGTTAATGACTATGCTACAGACAATCTGATTAAAATAAACAACTTAGTATTCTTGCCTCAGTAGCAATATTGCTGTCAGAAAAAAAAGTCTACTAATAGCTGTTATGAGTTTGTATATTGCTTACTTGGTAGTGAGTTTTCTTTAAAAGTTGATATTAAGTCTTTTGTAGAAATCCAGAATGATCTCAATTGCTGGTTAATAACTGTCAACATCGTTAACTTAGATTGTGAAGATCTCATTTGGTCTCTATGTCTAGGTAATCACTGTCCAGACAGCGATGACTCAATTTTCTTTGGTACCAGTGAAGTTATTTACACCTTTTCATAAAATTAGAAAAAAAAATTCTTAGAAATAGCTCAAACCTTTATAGTTATAGTTCTTTGCAAATTATATTTAGTGGGCAATTAAAGTAGAATATGTTGAAAAATACATTCTGAGTAATTGTGAGCTATTCCAGGTATAATTTGTTACAGTATTCCAATATGACCTGAGTGTCCAATTAATAAAAGTTGACAGGAAAAATGAGTGCATCTATAAAGCAACTAATAGTATACTCCATGAGTGTCAGCAGGAATTCAGAGTACACTGATGATTAAGGCACTTAAATTTGCTTCTGTGTGGGAGAAATACAAAGTACAGTAGTCCCTCCTTGTCTTCATGGGATATATTCCAAGACTTCCCTTGGATTCATGGAAGCACAGCTAGAACTGAACCCTGTACATACTATATTTTTCTATGCATACATTCATATGCTAAAGTTTAGACAAATTAGACACAGTAATGGCAATAACAAAGTAGCACAATCATACCAATGTGCTGTAATGAAAGTTAAGTGACTCTGGCCTCTCCTCTCTTTCTCAAATTATCTTATTGTACTATGCTTGTTATAATAGGAAGAGATACATAAAGGAAGGACTTTGCCATCTTCTCTTTGGAATATTTAAACTGCTAGCATCACTACTCTTATGCTTTGGGGCTATTATTAGTTTAAAATAAAGATTAAATGAACAAAAGCATTGAGATCATGTAAAGTTAATCTAATTACCCAGAAAACGATTAAGTGATTAAGAGACAGGTGCCATATATATTGCAGATACAGTGGAAAAAGAGATGATTCATGTTGTGATTGGAACAGAGTAAGATGGCATGAAATTTTATCATGCTACTCAGAACAGCACTCAACTGAAAACTTTAAATTGGGCTGGGGGTTTAATTCAGTGGTTAAGTCTCCTGCTTCACAAGCACAAGGTCCTGAGTTCGATCCCTGGTACCAAAAAAAAGAAAACTTGAAATTGTTTCTTTCTTGCACTTTCCATTTAATGTTTTCAGACTACAGTCCATGACAAGTAAAACCATGGGAAGTGAAACCCCAGAGATCATGGAGGACCATTGTCGATTAATACAATTTTATTTTAATTTGATAACTTTACTGCCATTCCTGAAAATACTGTCTTAAATGCATCTGACAGTCTCTACATTCAGTTCTTTATTGAATTAAGATGCCGACTTGAAATAAAATCTCTTAAGTTTATATGTGTCATTTTGTATTTCAATCTAAAAATGCCTGAGCATATAGTTATAAGTGCAGTTAGTGGTTTTATTCTATGTAAGTATACATGAACTTTAAGCATTGTGATAATCTGAGATAATGGGTCATTTTGCCTAGATGGTTAGAGTAGCCTGTCAAATGGAAGCAGGTATTGTTTGTCCATAACACATTATATTAGCATTAGGGACAAATTTTATATTCTGAATCTATAAAATGGCAAGTAGCTGTATCTAGGAATTTTATATGTTGGTGCTATTTTATTTTTTAATAAAACCAAATTTTGTTTTAGCTATCTTCTTGGGATCATATCGCATGCCATATGAAGACATTAAAAACATCATTCTGGAGATTAATGAAGACATGCTGAGTGAGGCCTTAATTCAAGTAAGTTGGATATTCTTTTTAAACCTGTTGCCATGGATATGTCTAGAGTGCTATCTTCTCAATGTATCTGTTATAAAATGGTCATCTGTATTTGAAAAATAGAATCAGGAGTACCTAGCTATGTTGATATTAAGAGAACTTACCCTTTAAGATCCTGATTCTAATTCTGTTTTAGTACTTCATTAGATCTATGTCCTTTTAAATATAAGCATATGCATATATAGACATATCATTCTCTTTCATTTACTATACTTGAAATTACATGTATTATCATCACAATGGCCCCATTAAGTCGCTATTATGACCCCATTATGTAGGAAAATACTGAAAGTTCAAGAGGTTAGAAAGCTTCCTCAAGATTAATGAGTAAGTGGTGAAGTTATCCTTTTCCGTATAAAGAACAGGCTGGGAAACATGTCAAAGGCTTCATGTGTTTATTATCTCACTGATTCCTATACTAAACCTGTGAAACTTATCCTCCTTTTCCAAAAAGGGAAAACTGAGGCTTAGAAAGATCACTCAATCTCATGTGGCATGCCATTGACAATGCAGCAGATAAAGTATTCAAAACAAAATCTTGACTTGTCATTATGTCCCATGGGCAGGATAAAACTTTCTAAACCTGTTTTCCATCTGAAATTACAAGGCTACTGTAAGGATTAGTCCAAATAAAGTGAGTGTAGAATAAAACACTATACAGATGCAGCATGTTATGAGAATCCTTAGTACATCTGGCCCTTTCTGATTTAATTTTCTGAAAGGAGAACCACAAAGTTTTTTGCTTATTTGTTTGTTCAGTAGAAAGGCAGAATCATTCAGTTATTTTATGGGAGGGTTGGTGTTTTCCTTCATTTTGAGCAGTGGAATTTGTTTTTTAGATTGCACTGTGCAATTTTTGCTATATAACTACCAATTTTTCCATAACTCCCTCAGACTCCATAAGTCTTAGAGAACCTCTTTCTAATTTGAGCAAACCATGTCTCTATATAAGTTTCTCTATCTTGGAAAGTGAGATAGCATCACAGTTTACCTCATATGTTTTAAATCTAGACATGATTGTTTCTCAATTCTTTAGTATTAAGTTTTAATGAGTTGATATGGCTGTTTAAACCCAATTTAAGGGTTATACTTTCATGAGAAAGCCCTTTGTAAGGGAAAAACTCTGTGGGGGGAGAGGGGAGAGAGAGAGAGAGAGAGAGAGAGAGAAG
>NW_022900951.1:73836751-73872272 GCF_012274545.1 Fukomys damarensis
GGATATGGTTTGTTTGTGTGTGTGTGTGTGGTTGTGTGGGTGTGTGTGTGTGTGTTTATACACTATAAAACCTGGACTATACGCAAGTCAGTAGTTCCCTGGATTAAAATAGGGAGCTGATTATATTCATCCTACCTAGAATTTTTGTACAACAATTAGAATGAAGAAGGCATGAAATCTAAATCTGACTCAGGTTTCCTTCTCTTGTTTAATTGGAGAATTTAGTTTTGGAAACTTGAGTCTTTCTACTCTAGTCTATATAATCAAATTATAAGAAAATAGAACTGTAATTTAAAGAGTTAATTGTTGTAGCCATTATTTTACTTTTAAAACAATACAGCTTTTCTATTACGTCCCTTGGTAAAGAAAAAAGAATATAAATATGCAAAATGGTGTTGTATTTATTTGCCAGCACCATTCATAAATCTTTATTATTTTTAAAGTATTTTTAACTCTTTAGGGAATACAGCACAAACAGGGATTCCTATTCATAAATGTCCCTTATATGCAACATGCTTTTAAAATGTGCATATAGAAATTTTTTACCTGGGATTTTTTGTTTCACTTTATTTTTATAGCATAAACAGTATATATTTGCTTCTAATTAAATTGGATCAGCCTGGTCCAGTTGGGAGGACTGAGTTGCTTATTCTTTGGAGATGAGAGTAAATTATGTCTAAATTCTTGAATTTGCTGGTTTAATTTTATCCACTGCGCAGTCAAAATAGCTGCTTTTTAAATCATATTATGCTAAATCTTGGATTATACACTGGGAAGGTGAGTGAAGGAGAACCAATATAGATCCTTCTGAACTACTTTGTGCTTCCATACGTTCCTTATTTTTAGTGTATTCATTGACCTGGACTTGTGTTGTCTAGACTTGCATTCCCTTCTTAAGTCTTCACCTTTTTCTATTTTTCACACATCTGAGCACATTATCCCTTTCCTTCTTTGTTCCACCAACTTTCTGCCTTTTATTTCATACTGTGTATTTGCTAGAGCTAGAGCTTAAAAAGCAGCTTGTTTTTCTTCTCAGTGCCAGATACTCTAAAATGTTTTCTCATGCCTTGCCCTGCTCAATCAGAACTTGTTTTCTTAGTTTAGCTTATAGGAAGCAAACAGTTCAACATATGATATACTTATAATTGAAATTGGGTAGCATGAGCATGTGACAGAAGCAGCTGGCAACTCACTTGAGATATTAGGTTTGTTATTGAATCAAATGTTTCATTATCTTCCAGTAAGGAGGATGCTCCTGAGTTGAAATAGTTATATTATTTCTGAGGCCACCCAAAAGACTGCTTCTCTCATGTAGGAGAAAAAACTAGAATCATCACTTCTTTGCTTCTCCCATCCCATCCCAGAAATGTTTGCCTCAGAGATGCAAAAATAACACCAATTTGCCATTCATATGAGTTGTTTACCTTTTATGTCTAATTACCGTGTAGCACATTGATAATGCATAACATTAAATACGTATCAGCAGATTAGCTTTGTTGTTCTATTTGTTTACAGTGCTAAACTCCATCCTTGCATAATTATGGTTTGTTGCTTATGTAACATGGTTGTCTCTCTGTGACAACAGAAAAAACAAAAATACAATTACGGATGCATCATTCACCAGAATCATGAATTAACATCAATATCATCTCGCCTAGTATAGGTCAATAGACATGCCTGGCTTGATAGCTAATATATTTTACTTATTTGGTAGGATAGATGTCCTACTAAAACAGCAATAACAACAAAATACTACTTTTATTTAATCAACAAGGTTAATCTCAAATGTTAATAGTTATTGATAAAAATACTGTTTCCTTTATTTCAAAATATCTAAGTTTAAGCTAGAAAATGAGTTTACTATGTGGATAAAATCCAATATCTTAAACTAATTGCAGTAACATGAAACACTTAAATGTGCATCATATCCTGATGTTGGTGATTTTTAAGTCTATATACTTAGAAGTTACATCTAAATAATGTATACTAAATTTAAGTGGCTACTAGAATCGTAATTTCAAGTTTGAAAATCTGCTTAACTATTATTTTATTCAATCTGTTGAGAAAAAATATTCTAAGACTAGTGTATTTTAGGATATCAGTAATAAAAAGGAAATATTTGAAGTTTCACAAAAGTGATTTAAATGTTAAGGGAAATATCAAAACATGTTTTATTTGATATAAATAATTCCGAAATGCTAGGTAATATTTTGGTAGGCAGTTTGCGGTCATATTTAGAAGGTATAGAAACATTCACATAGAAGGCACTGTATTAATATTGTAGAATAGTTTGTAAAGATATAATAAAGCAGGGGTTGGTAACTAGGCATTCAGAGACCCTTTTGGTGACACAGAGAAAGAATTTAGGGGATCCTACACTTACATGTGAAAAGTGTCACATCTTTATTTTCATTTGATTTTAATTGATATTTTGCATTTCTTTTAATTAATAATGCAAGGAACAATAAAGTCCTAAAATAATACATCAAACATTGGATAAAAAGGCAAGGTAGGTAAATAACAAGTGGGAAAAAAAGGCAAAGCAAAAAGGATTCATTGAAAAATCTTGGTGATAGTATGGTTGTACCACTGGCAAAAAGAGGCAACCCAGGTAAAACCAAAACTCCAGTGCAATGGAGGAAAACTTTACAGATAACATTGTATTACCATATACATGTCAGGACTGAAAACAAGGATCATTGGAATGATTTGCAAAGCAGTGATGGTTGGAGTATGAGGACAAATTAAATCCTTGAGGCTACTAGTGGAAAAAAGAAAACTTGGCCAGTAGAAGTTTAACGACTGTACTTCTGGAGAAACATGTGTTGAGAGGATGGGTAATATTGGAACAATCAGGAAAAGGAGTCTTCATATCAGGCTCACGTGCTGTGATGTGTTACAAAAGTTAACACAGGGACCAGGGATTTAGCTCAGTGGTTCCAGCGCCTGCCTTGCAAACAGAAGGACCCAAGTTTGATCCCCGGTACCAAAAAAAAGTTAGCACAGAGATTTAAGTAGTGATGAATAAGACAGTGAGATTGGGGAGGAGATAGGTCTTTTTTTTTTTTTTTTTTTTTTTTTTTTTTTTGTTTAAAAAAAATCCCTGGCCCTTGCTTTTTTTTTTTTTTTGAGGTCTTTTTAAAAATGGTATTTTTAATCAATACATAAAATCATAAAAATTGTGCATATTATTAGTGAAATACTATATAAAATTCTGATACAAGTATACAGGATGTAATGTTTATTAAATCAGGTCAAACAAGCTGGGTGTAGTGGTTCTTGCCTATAATCCCAGCACAGAGCTGAGGCAGGAGGATGGATGCAAATTCAAGGTCAGCCTGGGCTACATAGTGAGTTTAATACCAGCCTGAACTACATAGCAAAATCATGTTTCAAAAAACCAAAAGCTAACTATCTAGCTAAGTGACTAAATAAATATGTAAATACATTTTCATTTTCTCACAAGAGAGAAACTTCTTTGTATTTACACATGAGTATTCCCTCAGTGTGTATCCATTTAGCTGTAAACATCTCTACTTTCGCATTTTTGGTGGCTGGGTAGTACTCCATTTTATTTTTTAAAAAAAATACACATTTTTTTTATCCAGTCTTCAGTTGATGGGCAATTGGGCTGTTCCATGTTTTACCTATTACAAATTGTACCGCTACGAATATGGGTGCACATATATCACTGTAATATATTGCTTTAATTCTTTTGGGAAGATACCCAGCAGGGGAGTACTGGGTCAAATGGGACTTCTAATCGTTGTCCTTCGAGGTATCTCCATACTGATTTCCACAGTGGTTGCACCAGTCTGCACTCCCACCAACAATGGAGAAAGGTTCCTTTTCCCCACAGCCTGGCCAGCATTTGTTATTGGTTGATTTCTTGATAACTGTCTTTCTTTTTGGTGTGAGGTGGAATCTCAGTGTTATTTTCATTTGTATCACTCAAATGACCAGTAATGTTGATCATTTTTCATATGTTTATTTGCTATTTCTACTTCTTTGTCTGAGAAATGTCGGTTCATTTCAGATGCCCATTTTTGGATTGGGACTTTAAATTTGGGAAGTCTGATTTTTTAAAATTCTTTATATATTCTAGATAGTAGACCTTTGTCTGAGGAACAGCTGGTAAAATTTTTTTTTCCCACATAGTGGGTTGTCTCTTCATGCTCTTGGTGGTTTATCTTGCTGTGTAGAAGCTATTTAATAAGTAGGCATCCCACTTGTTGTTTCTTTGTGCTAGTTCACATGTGACTGGGCTGTTATTCATGAAATCTTCTCCTATGCTAGTGTCTTCAAGAGTTCTATCTAACCTTTCTTCCGGTGTGTTTAGTGGATCAAAATGTATAATAATGTGAAATAGGAAGAATAGATCCAAAAGGGAAGGTTAAATGCTAGGGGTAGAGGAAAAGAAAGAAGGAAAATAAATAAATATGAGAAAAGGAAAAATGGAAACAAAGTCTTTCTAAATAGGGAGGGGTGGAGGGGTTGAACAGAGGGCAGAGAAAAACAAGAACCAAGATACAGCAAGGCACAAATTCCCAAAGATGATTGTCAACATATTGTATACCTAAAATGTACCAATAAAATTAATGAATTGCAGCTCACCTCACTTCTGGACATAATTTCTATGTAGCTTGGCCGTATTAACTTTTCTGAAACCTAGTTGCACATTTAGTACTGTGCTGTATGCTATCCATAGAATGTACTGTTGTTTTATCATTATATGATTGTACAACTCAAAACAGACTTTGTGATCTACAAAACGTGTATGTAAATAATGAAAAAATGGTATGGTGAAGTAAAGTTCATCCAATCTAGTTCCTGAATTTCAGGCAATGTTACACCTAAGTCATCAAAGTTAGGTGGATATCTATTGATTCTGCAGAGGAAAAAAGTTCCTTCAACTGCCTTCAATTATCTAGTACTAGAATATAATTATTATTATAGTCAGGAAGTTCATGCATGTATAATCACAGAATTGGTTTTTGTCTCCTCAATCCATCTTTGTAATCATTGATCTATTTACATGGCTATTGATCGTTTGTATTTTATGCAGGCTTGTGACTCTGAATGTGTTTGTGTACTTTATAATAGTTGATGACTTTAGATGCCTACAAGTATATCAATTAAGGATATAATGTCATTAGTGTTATAGAATACAAAAAACATTTTTCTTAATAAAAATTTATAATCACCATGTTAATTTTCATACTTTTTTTGAAAATGAAACACTAGCAATGGCATTAAAAATGCTAATGATTGCCATTCTCATTTCACATCATATTGCAACAGTTATTTTATGACATGCTACTGCAATCTGAAAATACTTCTACCCATAAGCTATTTTTTTAATGTTTTGCTTCTATTTGGCTACCTGATTTTTTAAAAAAATATTTTTCTTATATTTCTCAACAAATTTTCTTTGATGCTTGTTTGATACTTTTAGTCTATTGTTAAAATCACATATATTCCAAGGAAACATTCTGGTTGCTTATTTTTATTACCTTGTAGTCTATTATTCTTGATTACCAATATTTTATTTTTCACCATCACTGGTTTTATTATTATATACAAAGAAAGAAAAAGTAGCTTTAAACAATTAACATTTCTTGTACTAATTGGATTATTAAAAAATTTAAAGTGCAAAAATGTTAAAACTATACTAATCCTTAGCATAGGTCTTATTAATACTTGAGGAAGACATGACTCAAAGGTCATATTTCCTGCCACCTTGTACACCCTGAGCTATAATGGCATGTCATTAAAATTCTATATAATTCATATTGTAATCTACTGATTCTACTGAACTGAGTTGATAGGATAGACCAAGAATTCCCCTGCAATTGCAGAATTTGGAAAAATATCTTCTTTTTAGTCATAAAAACTTTTAGGACCCTTAACTAGGAAATGCGAAGCAAGGTACTAGAACCCCTACTCTGACTTGAGGCCCTGAGGCTACTTATAGGAAAAACAACAACAAAAACGGTAGATCATCCATCAGCCCAAGAGATATGGGGGCAATGTACATAGGCTCCAATGTCCTCCATGGATTTAAGCAAAGAGATGATGAACAGTCATACATTTTTCCTTCCTAGCTTTGTATTAGGATTTTATAATATGCAAATTGGCTTAAAATAAAAAAAAATTAGAAAGGTTTTTGAACATAGCTTAATAGAGGAGGAATCACATCAGAGAGACTGAGAAGACCAACTAAAAACAGGAGTAATTGGAAGAAAGAGAGGGACGTACATGCCAAGTTAAAAAAATCAATTTGAAATAAGAGAGTTATAGATCAACTAAAACACGCCTAGGAGTTTAAAAGAGGCGAAGCAGTCTGACAGGACTGCCTGTGAAGTCTCAGCCCATGACTGACACAGGAACTGCCATTTTGAGAAGTTCCCAAATGGCTGAAGAGATTCAAGCTGTACAGGTAGATTTGGGGTATATGGGCCCTTTGCTTCATTACCCCTCTGCAAGCATAGAAGGCTGAAGCCTGGCAGCATTATCCATGGGCACACACTTCTTCCTACCTGCCCATTTGTTCTAAGACTCTGAGCTGATAAACAAGCAAGCACTTGTCTGTGCCAAGAGTCTTCATTATTGAACCCTGAACACTTCTGAGTCACTGCTGGGAGCCTGCAGTGTATCTCAAGAAAACTTGGACATTCATCTTGCAGGCACACAGAACTAGCACTGGTCCAATTGGATTCCCTACTCAGCACCTGGGCTCACTTGAGTCTACATTGATCTCTCACTGCCTTGCTCCAATCGTAGACTCACCAGAATCTCTGTCTGACATCAAACACCAGTTCCTGGTCATGTGGGGTTTACATGGGGGGGTGGGTGTACTAAGCACCCTGAATACAGCAGAGTCTCCACCCTACATTGAGCCAAAGCCCTGCACACAGTCCCTGCCCAACACAATGGGCCAATCCCCTTCCTCATTTAGCAGCAAGGGCTAATGGCTGCCTATTCTGCTCGGTACTCTCTGGACACTCATGGACACTACCCAGTGCTCTGTGTCTTCACTGGACTTGTTGAAATCTGCATCATTAGTCCTGGGAAAACTTGTTTTTTTCTTCTGAGCATCCACAGACTGAAAGTCAGGTCTGAGAGCCTATAGCGACCTCTACATATTGCGAACCTGTCCCACAGTCACTGGGAAATACACTGGGTAACTCACATTGATCCCCAACCAGAAGGAATCCACAACAGGAGCCTAAGAAGCAAGGCCTGACATCTTCCCTTGTCTGCTTACCCAGATTGAACAGCTTCCACAAACAAGGGCCTATGGAGAGGGTCCCCCTTGAACTGAGTAACCTCCATACAAACTCACAGACTATAAAGAGTGGCAAAGAGGAATGTGACTTGTAAGATTAAGACTAATGGCTTGGGAAGAAAACCCTGCTCTGAAAATATATAAAATGAACTTTTCTCTCTCTCTTTTTCTTCTTCATTATTAGTACATTTTTTTGACTTTTCACTTTTTTTTCCTTTGGTAGAGTTTGAAGTTTTACCACTTTTAATATTACTGTAATTTATTTGTTTGAATAGGCTGTCCTTTTACTCTGTCTCCCCTTCTTTACTTACTTTCTCTTTCTTTGTTCCCTTAGTATTTTCAATTTTCTTTTCTTTAGTTTAACTTCCACTCCCTATTATTTATCCTTTTCCTTAGGGATCATCTCTGTCACTGTTATCTAATGCCACTATTTTCCCTTTACTCCTTAACAGGAACTCCTACTTCAATCGTACCACATTCTTCACACTTACCATTGTATAATTATTTTGTACTTTTTCTCTTCATGATACCACACCTGTAACCTACCCTTATGAGTCTATAGGTAATTAAATATATCTCATTACATCTGAATTTTGCTTTACATTGAAAGGGATAATTTGCTCTATCAAGGGGATATTTATACAATTTTTGATTTGTGTTAGATGTTATTATATAATTATAAATCTTGTACCTGGCATTAACGTGACAAAGAATTAGATATTACAGTTTGTCACTTTCCAGTTTGTGTTTAATACTATAGTTATTATTGATTGTACTAAGTTAGCCAAAGTCATTTTGCAGTTGTAATCAGTTGATCCTTCTTCTATGTCGATACCTAGATTGTCTGGGGGACATAAAAAATATTATAGCCCAGTACTAAAGAACTGGATGCTAGGTCAAATAGACTGCAACCTTTCATCCTTAATAAACAGAATAGGTAAGATCCTGGAACAGGCTCAAAGGCCACAAGTCAGCTATGCCTAGAAGACAGCTCTTAAAAGTAATGGTAATGTCTTTTAGTTAGGTAATGTTAGGTAATGACTATTACCTAACGGAATCTTGATACTAGTAATAAAACTACCTACCATAAGCAGCTTAAGAGTCTCAATGTGGAAAACAACAAAACAACAAAACAAACAAACAAGAAAATGAGAAAATACAGAAACAAGATGGAATCAAACACACACATGATGCTGAAAGCAAACCCCGGTGATATCAAGGTGGAAGAAATCAAAAGCCTCCTGGCTGAATTTTATGAAATGGTAGCACTAGAAGTAACAAAGCATATGGATTAGATCCTAGACAAAAACAAAAGAGAAATAATTAGGTAACAGATAAATGATGACCACAATGAAAGAAATGGTTAGTGAATCTAGAGTAGATACAGACACACACACACACACACACACACACACCACACAAACACATACACAGAAACAAAGAAAAGCAAAGGAGGTTGGGGGGCGGTTAGGGAAACCAGGAAAGCCTCCAACTTAGGAAAGAACTCTACAAACTGCCATAAAACAGATGCAAACAGATATCTAGGAGATTTAAAATTCTGTTAAAATCATACACAGAATTAACCAGTGTGAAGATTGAATATCAGATCTAGAACACAGGGTTGTGGTTGTTCGTCATTAAATGAAAGACCTCTTAAAATTAGAAAGGGTCATGGAGAAAGAATGTAATAGCTGCTAGATGGTGCAAGGAAGAATTAATATAAGATTAATTGGAATCTGTGAATATCAGAAGACAGCATAAAGGACATAAAAAAACTTGTTCGTAGAAGTAATAGGAGAAAACTTCCCAAGAATGGGGAAATAATTTGACATAGAGATAAGTGACATATACAAAATCCCCATTAGCCATGTTCAGAAAAAATCCACATCAAGAGTCTAGAAATTCAACACAAGAACAGAGTACTAAAAGCTGTTAGAGAAAAGAAATAAATCACCTATAAAGGACAACACATCGGAAATACAGCACACTTCTCATCACAAGCCAGTAAGTCAAGGAGAGCTTGGAGTAAAGTATTTCAAGCCCTAAAGGAAAATAATCTCAAAGCAGGTGTGTGTACCCTGCAAAACTGTGTTTTAAAATTGATGGAGAAATAAGATAGTTCAACAATAAAAAACACTTGAAGAAATTCGTGACCACAAAACCAGCACTCCAAAGTGTTCTAGAGAGAGACAATGAACATGCCAATTCCAGTAATCCAAATAAAATGAATCTATCAGGCAAGGCAAAAAATTACATAGAAAAGAAAGAAAGGGAACCAACAATAGAAAAATAAGACAATGACAAAGATAAATTGATTCTTATCAGTTGTAACCATTGATGTAAATAGTCTCAATTCACCAATCAAAAGAAACAGATTGGCAGAATGGATCAAGAAACAAGATCTAACAATATATGGCACACAGGAATCATATTTAAGTCCAAAATAAATTCATAGACTGAAAAATGATGAAAAACAACACTGTGTACAACAGGGACCCAGAAAAAAGCATGGGCAGCTAATTTACTTTCAGACAAAATAGATTTCAAGCTAAGACTGATCAGAAGAGACAAAGAAGATCACTACATACTTGTTAAGGGAACAATCAAAGAGGAAGAGATAACAATCATAAATTTATACACACCAAATACTGGAACAGCCAACTATATAAAACAAATACTACTGGATGTGGAAAACTGAATAAACACTAATGCAGTTGTAATGAAGCACCTTAACACTTCACTGTCACAGACAGACAGATGGTTAAAGAAGTATCAGCTGGACCAAATCTTGAAGCAAATGAACTTATTCGATAGCTGAAGAGTATTCTAATAACAGCAGAATACACATTCTTTTCAGCAGTACATGAGACATAAATAAAGAACCACACATTAGCTCACAGATTGAATTTAAATAACTATAAAGGACTTGAAATTATTCCATGCATAGTATCAGATCATAGTGAAATTGGAAATAAATAGCAAAGGAAACCACAGAATGTATATAAACACATGGAAATTAAACAATAACCTCTTGAGCAAACAATGAAATTAAAGAAATTAGTCTCTGCAATTGAAAATAATGTCAGTATGACATATGAGAAGAACTTATGAGATGCAATGAAGGCAGTCCCACGAGGGAAGTTTAATTACACATCAGAAAGATGGAGTAAACTCAAGTAAGTAACCTAATGTTGAACTTGAGATCTAAAAAGCAGTTACACCAAAAGCACATATGAGGAAGGAAATTATAAAGATCATTGCAGAAATTAATTCATTTGAGACTCAGAAAACAGTACAAAGTAACAATGAAGTGAAGAGTTAGTTGGTTCTTTGAAAGATTAAATAAAATAGACCAACCTTTAGCTAACCATATCAAAACAAGTAAATACACAAATCCATGCAATTAGGAATGAAAGGGAAAAAAAATACAACAGATCCTGTGAAAATCCAGAACATCATCAATGCCTAATTTGAAAACTGTACTCAAATAAGCTTGAAAATTCAAAAGAAATGGGTTGATTAGATACATATGAATTACCAAAGCAGAATCAAGAAGATATAAAAATGCTAAACAATCCAAAATGAGTCAATGAAATTGAAAAAAGTAATTTAAAAAAACTACCAAAAGAGAAAAGCCCAAGTCCTAATAGATTCTCTGCTGAATTCTACAAAATATTTAGAGAAGACCTAATGCCACTACTCCTTAGACTCTTTAAAGAAATTGAAAAGGAAACAATTCTCCTAAAATTATTCAAAGAAGCAAACATCACCCTAATACCAAAACCAGAGAAGGATTCAACCAAAAAAAAAGAACCACAGGCCAATCTTCTTAATGAACATTCATGCAAAAAACTTTAATAAGATACTGGCAAACAATGTAGCAAATCATGAAAAATATTATACACCATGAACAAGTACTATTCATCCCAGGGATATGGGGACGATTCATCAGTATAAGTCAGTAAATGTAACATAACACATTAACAAAACCAAGGACAAAACACACATGATCTTCTCAATATATGTAGAAAAAGTATTGAACAAAGTCCAACCCCCATTCATCATAAAAAAAAGCTCTACAGAAAGTTGGAATAGAACATCTTTATCTCAATCTGATAAAAGCCACCTATGACAAACCAACAGCCAATATCATGCTAAATGGCCAAAAATGGAAAACTTTCACTCTAAAATCAGGAACAAGATAAGGATACCCACTATCACTACTTCTATTCAGTGGAGTTCTGAAAACATTAGCCAGATAAATTTGACAAAAAAAAAACAATAAAAGGACTAAGGATAAGAAAGAAAGAAGTTAAATTATCATTATTTATAGATGATGGGATGCTCTACATAGCAGCGCCAAAAACTTCACAAAAAGTTTCCTGGATTTTAGAATTCGGCAGCCTAGCAGGACACAAATTTATTGCTTAAAAAATCAATAGCGATTCTGTACACAAATAACAAACTCACTGAGTAATAAATTAGAGAAATAACACCTTTCCCAATAGCATCAAGATAAATGAAATGCTTAGCCATCAATCTAACAAAGGAAGTAAAAGACCTTTACATTGAAAAAAATGTAGCACTGTTAAAAAAAAATACTTTGTCCTTGGATAGGCATAACTAATATAGTGAAATTGCCATACTTCTAAAACTGTTATACAGATTTGATGCAAATGAATCAGATACATATGTTTAAGTATTGCATTATTTCTGTTGTGTGAGAAACCCAAAGGTTAAAGATGGACCAAAATGGAAGCTAGACATTGGGAAGTATGAAGAAAATATTCAAAGGGGAAGAGAAACAAGGAAGGGAGCAGAGGAGAGGAGAGGAGGGGAGGGGAGGGGAGGAGAGGAGAGGAATAAATAGAAGGAAAAAGAGAACAAAAGTTTTGTAAATAGGGGCAGAAGGACTGCCTATAGGTGAAGAAGGAGAGGGAGATGGGGAAAATTAAGATATATCATGTTTAGATAGAAATTCCCTATGATGAAAGTGATCATTATGTATTGTAGAAGTACCAATAAAATTAAAAGGTCAAAAATATTTTAGTCATAGATTTAACAAAGTATAGCACTCTGTAATTATGTCTATAAAATCACTTTGTATTAAGTATTAAGGAAGTGATTGAAAATTTTATACATAGAATAAATATTTACATGTCATATAATTTTTGAAAATTTCTATTGTAATTCTATACTTCCAGATTAATATAGAAATTTATCTAGTCATCAAATAATTTTGTTTTTGGTACCAGGGATTGAACTTAGGTCCTTGTGCTTGTGAGGCAGTCACCAGAACCACTGAGCTAAAACCCCGGCCCAGTCATCAAATAATTATAGACATGACAATTGCAGTACAGTTTAACCTAGTATAGCATAATTAACATCCTATACCATTCTTCTTCTTCTTTTTTTTTTGAGACAGGGTCTCACTTTGTAGTTGAGACTGACCTGGAACTCACTATGTAGCCCCAGGCTGGTCTCTAACTCACAGTGATCCTCCTGCCTCAGCCTCCGGAGGGCTGGGATTACAGGGATGTGCCACCACACCCGGTTTACCATTCTTTAATATAGTGTGATATAGACTCAATATAATATTCTTTTTACTAATTTCTTTACAAATATTTTAGAGATAGTCTAGAAGCAATACCCATGAATGATCTGGCTGTTTTTCTTAAGATCAGTGATAAACACATAGACTCATTGTCTTATGTATATGCTTTTGGGTGTCTTTATGTATATCAATAAATATACATAAAAGTGGTGAATGCTGAAAGCATATACTTAAGGCAGATTTCCACATGTTGGACACTATGATATTTTAATTATTTTTTCCCATTGCAGGACATTTACCACTATCCCTGGCTTCTCTTCTCTACATGCCACTAACCTATCTCACCATCAGGAGTGACAACCAAAAATGCCTCCAGACTTTTGATGAATGTCTCCCGGGGAACAAAATTAGTTATAAAGTATTGTTATATGAAGAACTTTTGTTTCTATAATACAGGCTGTAAAGTTTCAAAATTCAATAACCTTTAGTTACTTTTCTAACTTTGCTGGTTGCTGAGACAAAATACCCCGCTCCTGAAGTTAAAGGGGGAAAGGTTTATTTGGCTTACTGTTGGTAGAGGTTTCAGTCCAAAATCCACTGGCTCAAAGGCAGAGTGGGAATGGGGCAAAGGTTTCATGGTGGTGGAATACATAAAAAACAACAATGGAAGGGGGAGGGGCCCTCAACGGGGTCTTTCTGCCCCTTTTATCTTATGCAGTTTACTTAGGGCAGGTAGTACTCACACCTTCAATCCTAGTGCTCTTGAGCCTAGCATTGCACCCTGAATCAATTCCAGAAAAACCTCCACCTATGACTGCATGAGGCAGTCATGACACAAGCCAAAACATTCCACCCCTGGCAGCCCTTGATCTCAGACTCAGGCAAAGACTATGGACTTGAGCAAAATGCAGACAAATTTTCTGCCAAAGCGTAACACACATCAACTGGAGTCCAATATCCACTGAAGTCCTTCCCAGCAAAAATCCCCTGAGACTGGTCTTTACTGATTTTCTGGTCTTCTGAGCTCTGACCAGCCTAAGGCATTTGGATTCTACTTTTTTTCAGTGGCAATATCCAAGTCTTTCTAGACTCTTCTCATAAGACATTCCCAAAGGCTCCTGAACCACATAATCAAGTATTGTCATGGCAAGGACCCCACTTCTCTGGTACCAAATTCTGTATTATTTAGTTTTCTCTGGTTGCTGAAACAAATACCCAACACCCAAAATTAAAGGAGGAAAGGTTTATTTGTTTTACAGTTGGTAGTGGTTTCAGTCCAAAATCCACTTGCTCCAAGGCAGGGTGGAAGAGGGCCAACAGTTCTTAGTGGTGGAATATAGCAAAAACATCTAAGAAAGAGGTGGGGCCCACAACAGTGTCTTTCTGCCCCTTTTATGCAGATTACTTAGGGAGGGTAGCACTCACATCCTCAATCCCAGTGCTCTTGAGCCTAGCATTGAACCATGAATCAGTTCCAGAAAAATCTCCACCTCTGACTGCATTAGGCTTTGAGTGGACATCAAGACACAAGCCATGATGGACATTTACCACTATCCCTAGCCTCTGCCAATAACAGACCTCACCACCACATGTAACAACCCAAAATGCCTCCAGACTTTTGATGAATGTCCCCTGGGGAGCAAAATTGGTTATAAAATATTGTTATAAGAAGTCTTCTTGTTTCTACTATATAGGGAGTAAAGTTTCAAAATTCATTAATCTTCTAATCCTTTGCTTTTTTTCCTATTTTCATTACAAACTTCATGACAGAGATTTAGGACAATTGATTAGTATAGAAGAAAATAAAAAATCATGCCATGCATTTAAAAATATATTTTCCAGTAATATAAAGTGCTCATGTGAAGTTCTGATTCTGACAGCATCTCATTAAACAGCAAATACATCTAGTCAAGTGCTATTTAAATTAGAGTCCACAATTATTTTTCAGTCATGAATACAAATAATCATGTTACTATGAGCTGGCTTTTTTTCGCTTACTAGGATTGGTTTGTTGTTTTACATTTACAACCTAATAAAATTGAACTATTCACTTTATGACATTAAAAATATTTTAAAAATTATTTAGGTAAGGCAAGTAATATGACACAGCCAATCTGAGATCACACATGAGTTCAGATTATACTGATTTTATTGATTTAAAAAAACAAACATTGTCTAACACATGTTTATTCCAGCTGTGGTGTGTAATTGGACAAGTTGGTTGAATTTATTGTTGGAGGGGAATAAAAGTAGCCATAAAATAAATCACTTTGTGCAAAGTTATTGGAAATCAGAGTAGAAATTATTATTAAAACATCTTCCAGTGTTAGAAGACATTATAAATGTCTTCATTGACATTTATTACTGTGTTGTGAAATACACATGTAATTAAGTGCCAAGAAATAAAGATTTAATTTTACTTAATGCAACATAAGGAGCTTTAGATTCCTTTTTCTTCATTAATCATCATTTTAGTAAAATGAAAGTGCATTTGAATTACTAATAACACTACTGGTTATTTTATCCCATATGAAGGATTGTGAATGACAGCTATTTAATAAGATAAAATCTTGTCTTTGTAGAAAAAAATAAGTGTTAGTCTTTTTCTTTCTTTTATTCGATGGATACAATTAAGTAGGTTAAAAAAAATTAGTTGCTTCTCAGAAAAAGGAAATAAGATGCTTGCTCTTTTACCCTGAGTTCCAGAACTAATTTCCACATAGTCTCCTTCAAGTTTCTATTCTTCAGCAATTTACTTAAATTTCTACTTTAAAAAAAAAGAAAAAACAACAAATTTTTTTGTTAGATTTCACTCACTTATTCCCTCCTTGATCTTTGGCAAGTCACTTTCCTTCTTTCAACCTCAATTTTCTTTCTAAAAGAGAGGTATACTATAAACTTATACAATGTGTCATTATTTATATGTCTATACTTCTTAAAATCCTTGCAAAGTGTAAAATGTTAAACAAATAGAATACTATACTAATGTAGTTGAAGCTCTTGAGGTATCTTTTAGTTGTGACTTCATATTTCTTCTAGGCATTTATCAAAAAACTAAGTCTCTGCTTTAATATTCAACTATTTTTTGAAAAAGAATTCTCGATAAAGTTGATTTCTTTGATCCTTCTCCCAAATAAAGATCTTCTGTATCATCTGGGATTTTATACCTCTCTTTTAGCCTGCTGACGCTCAACCCTATTCATGATGCATTGTTACTGATCCTTTCAGTGAAGATTTTGAAATCTACACTCATACCTCTTATTTGCATAGAATTATACTAATCCTTCTTACCTTTAATAGTTTTACTATCATTGTTTCCATTTTGTCTCTAGACTGCCTCTAATCTTGTACATCTTATTCAGTTCAACTAGGTTTTCTTTTTGTCCCACCAATTTATTTTATTCCTTAAAGTGTGTTTCACTCATAAATATCTGTTTTGTTTCTTCTTAAATACTGTAATGGATATGTGGTTGACTTGAAAGATTTAGTGAAATTCTAAAATTCTTATCCAAATAATATGGACATGTTGCACATGACTTGCCTTTACTCCTCTCATTGCTTTTGAGTGTCTTTAACTATCATTTATGTCCTTAAAAATGTGACTGAAAGCCCACTTATTCCTGGAAACACTCTCTACTACCTATACCAGACTGAAGATTTTTATTATTAGTCATCTGCTTATTTCCAAGTGTTATTCATAACGTTCTGCATTGGTTTTTGAACTTGGCCTTTGGATATGGTACTAACAGAATTTTTACTGTATCATAAAGTGTCTTTGTTTTGGTCATTACTTTTAGTTCTTTTGGAATCAGACAAACTCATGATATAAAGTTATTTTTTATATAATAGCTGTTATATCATGTGGTTTGGTGGTTTAAAATATTTGGAACTTGTTAGCCAAATATTCTACTGAGCCATATAGGAGTGATCAGTCTATGCTAAACTACTGTCAGATTTATGGATTTTACCTTCTTTGTTATATATTCTTTCAAGGATTTCTGGGAATTACAAGAAGTCATGATTAGTGCTGTGTATTTCTGTCATAGATGATTTCTCAGAAGGTTCAAATGCACTGAGAGGTGAAATCTGTTTGTGCCTACACGTTTGCCTAGGACTCAACTGCTTATTTCAGGGGATGTGGTTCAGACAAGGGGTAGTTTCCATTAGCCTCAGTGCAGGCAAACAGTGAATTAGTCATACTGGATCCAAAAGAACAGCCATTAGGTTGAGTTTCTGTACATTTTATCTCGTATATAATTTTTAAAGATCACAGTTTGTCCAGATTAAAAGATCTTTCTGTTGGTTACGAGTAGCATCACAGAAATAGAAGCTTTTGTTATTGTCTGTCTTAAATTTAAAAATATTCAAGAATAATTGAGATCACGTAGAAAACAGATACTAAACAAGATGGATGTAATGTGAAGGTGCTCTTCCTCTTTGTAGGGAAGTCACTGGTCTAGCAGAGGATTGAGTTCACTTAGAGGGAAGCGTGGGGATATTCACCAGGCATTTTCTATAGATCCTGAACATCTAGACTTCTGTTATCACATCTTTTGCCTATATTTCCTTGGAAGGACCAGCAGGTCAAGTGTCATTAAATGAGCAGGGTTTCAGAGGATGAGTATCTAACTGATGACTAAGTTTTCTATCACATAGGAATTACTACTTGGAGTGAGACTACATCTGAAATATAGTCAGGATTTCAGACAATGATAAATTCCTCTAAATCACCATAAATCCCGTCATGGGATAGTAAAAATATTTGGTCATCTTATATTGAAAAAGTATCCTGTTTGTATTAATTAATCATCTTTGGTTTTGTGCAATTTGGCACTGGCTTATATTCCAAATGTTCTCTATATATAACCTATCCCTATTGCTTTGCATTTGATGATACGGTGGCATTAAAGTTTGTTTGATGAATATTTATAAATAAACAACACAATTTGCTAGTTGGGAAAGCAATCAATTTTTGAGGATTGTAATGAAGACTATTATTAGTTGTATATTTGTTAGAAATTCAGTGCCCTAAGCCAAATATGCTTTTATGAGTTATTTTCATAGAAAATTTGAATACTGCTTTGAGGGGGAAATATTTTAGACAAAAATAGATTTGTAATTCATTACAGGACTTGTTCAGTTTTTATTTAGCTAGCTTCCTTCAGCTCATGGTACAAATGAATGCCTAAGAGTAAAGTTTTTTTGAGATTATCCGATTGTCTCTTATCTCATTCTTTTCAAACATGATTAAGAATTCTCCATTTTAAAAGTATGAAATATTTAGAAAAGGTACACAAAAGTCAAAAATTATTTTTCCTAAAATAAACAACA
Organism: Fukomys damarensis; assembly: GCF_012274545.1. NCBI lineage: Eukaryota > Metazoa > Chordata > Mammalia > Rodentia > Bathyergidae > Fukomys > Fukomys damarensis. The sequence continues at coordinate 73,854,925 of NW_022900951.1, forward strand.
ACAACAAAAAAACAGTCTTGCCTTGGAATAGATAAGTTTAAATTTACAGTTATTGCATCACTTTCAGAAGGAAAACAGACTGAGGTATGAGTCTGTATGTTGAAAATGAGAAGGGTCACTGTCTACATGATGATGACCAGTTGAAAAATGTTCCTGACTTATGCAAAGAAATTTGTATTGAATTGTATCAGATGAATTGAAGTCTTCAGCCTAATACTATTAAGTTATAAGGAACCTCTCTCAGAGTGCTAAGAATATCTAAGGACAAAGGTTGAGTTAGGTTTTGCAAAAGGGTCTTTTGTGATACTCTGTAATATTAGCCTATATTTGTACAATTTAAAGCATAACATTAATAACCATAGATTAACCATAGCATTGTAACCGTAGATTCCCACCTTATTAATACCTTTGAAGACTGCTTTAAAAAAAAAAGAAAACTCTGAATGTCTAGTAGAAACCACTGTTTTGAATCTTGAGCTATCATTACTATTTTTAAGTAATTTTGCATCATATGGAAGTGCCACCATAATATAGGTTCAATTTTTTCCTTCTAAAATGTTTTCTGTAAATAGGATAGTTATGTGTACTTTTTTTCTTTTTTTCTTTTTTTTTTTTTTGGCACTGTGGATCAAATTTGGGCCCTTGCCAAATGATGAGAGGCAGGTGACAGAACCACTGAGCCAAATCCCTGGCCTGTACATATACATTTTTTAAAAACTAAATTATTTTACTTTTCTTGAGATTTGTCCATTTTGACATGTGAAGCTATTTTCTTCTTTGCTGTTATACAGTGTTCCTTCAGATGCATATTCTTTGGTTTATTTGCCTATTATCCTTTTGTTGAACATTTAATTGTCCCAGATTTTATTTTTGTAATTATTTCTATCTTTGCCATTAATACTGCTGCTACCAATAATGTCAAGAATATCATTATGAATGCTTCGTTGTAAATTTTGAAGAACCCTAAATTCAGTGGTTTTCAACATAATTGAAACACATTAGAAATACAAAATTTCTACCCCTAGCCCTTACTTACTGAATTAAAATTTGGAGATGGGGCCCAGCAATCTGTGTTTCGCCCTTTCTGTGTTTCTGTAGCATGCTATAGGTTGAGGCTGGATCTAGTCTCAGAATTGCTGGGTTATCAAATATGTACATTTTCAGCCTTCCTGAATAATCAAATTAGTTTCTGATGTGGTTGCACTGATTTCATTCCCCGGTCAATATTGTATGAGAATTCCCAGTGCTCAAAAGTAGTGATTTTAAAACCCAGCTACATGTTAGAATTATTTATGGAACCTCAGAAAAATGTAGTTGCCATGTTCACTTCCACTTCTAGGTCAGTGTAATCCCAATTTCTGGGGATGAGATCCATGTACATTTTTTAAAAGCTTCCCAAGGTATGAAGGTGATATTAAGAACTATTGATATACACACTAGCAACACAGAATATTGTAGGAATTTTACATTTTTGCCGTTTTGGCATTTGTGAAGAAAATAATTTCAGTTGTATAGAAGATAATTTCATTTGTGTGTTCAATCTGTTTTTTCTGGATTACCAATGAAATTGACCATTTTTTAAGCCATTTTTGAGTCACTTATGGGCTATTTATACTCCCTGTTCTGTAAAATGCTTCCTCATGTTTTGGCCATTTTTTTCTTATTGTATTGTTTATATTTTTCATGCTGATTTGTATGTGCATTGATGTATCTGGAATAATAACCTAGTTATGTATTGCAAATATCTCCCTCATTTTTTATTTTTTAGTTATTCATGAAAGACTATTTTATGCTAAATTTAAATTAGCTTAATTGTTTACTTTCTTTTTGTCATTGTTCTTGTTTTTTATTTTCTCCTTTAGATTTTTGAGCCAGGGTCTCACTTTGTAGTCCAAACTTCCTTCAAATTTTCTGTGAACCTCCTGCTGCAGCCTCCTGAGTGCTAGTGCTACACGCCTTCACCACCATGTCCAACTAATGTAATGTTATTTTTGTTTGTGTTTTATTTGATTTAAGAAATCAGATTTGTTTCTTGTGTGAGGTCATAAAAGTATTATCCTTATATTTTCCTCTAAAAGCGTTAAAGAGTTTGTCTTTTTTCTTTAGATCCTTTATCTGTGGGTTGAATTTTATATATGTAGCGAGCAAGTCAAATTTAGTTTTTAACTTATGAATAATTATTGCTTAACATCATTTATTAAATAATTAATCATTTTCTAATTTTTGAAATATTGCCTGTGTCATATATCAGATTTACAAGCATCCATGGTCTTATTTTTAAAGTTTTATTTGGGTCCACAAGACCACTTGTTTATCCCTACACCGATTTCACCTATTTCTTTAACTATATAATTATAATGTGATTTGATATATTATAGCGGAAGTCATCCATCTTTTCCTTGTTGTTTTTAAGGAGTGTTTATTTCTTTAATTTTTTATAATATTTTACCAAGACCTTTTGTAGTTTTCTGAAGAAATAACAATCTCTACTTTATATGTTGTTCCATTTTTTAACTTACCAAATTAAATATCATTTTTGTTTGTATAATATATTGACTTACATTTTCCCACTTACATGACTTATCAGTATACCTTTATTCATTTTTTAAATTTTATTTGTACATTTTAGGTATACAATATAATGACATTCATCATTGGAGATTTGCATCTTTACATAATCCATCTTGATTCTCATTTTTTCCCCATTTACCTACCCTTCCACCACGCCACCCTATTTACAAAAACTTTTTTCCATTTTTTTATTTTCGCAAATTTATTCCATTTCCATACCAGGATCCTTTTACTTCGTCCTAAAACAAGTCTTTTTGAGATATTTTTAATGAGGTTCTCTTCAGAATAAACATTGGTTTTGTTTCTCCAATAATTATTTAGTTCGCCCTTCTTCTGAAAAGGTCTCTCCACTGGGTGTGTAATTCCAAAATGCCACTTATTTTGTCTTTGCTGTGTGAACAATTTCACCATATTCTGAATTAAGTTAAGTAAGCTGTGATCTAAATTGACATTCTCTGTGAGGTAATCTTTTTAGTGTCTCTACTTTTTAGTGATCCTCTCTTGCTTTGGTGCTCTGTATTTTTCTTGTGATGTGCTTTTTATGGATATCTTTTATATATCTTTTTTGTTTATCCTGAGCTTGAACCTAAAAATTGTTTTTTTTCAACTTTAAAAAATTATAAACCATTTTAATTTGTATTATGTCTCCTAGGAACTGTTGCCTCTCATAACTATAATAGAGCATAGTTTAGATGTCGTGCTTGGTATGTGTGTGTATGAGGGGTTACCTATGTAAACATTTTTGAAGTCTCCATTTTCATTTGTTTTTTTGTTTTAAAGTTATACAGATAAATATTAATAATTAAAATATAAAAGCAGTTCAATGGGAAAATGATTCTTCATAACAAAAATAATTAGAGAATAACAATGGTGAATAAATTATTTTTATCTTAAAAGCCTTTTTTTCAATTGCTAATCTTTCAACTCATTTCCTATTATTACTATACCTTTTTAATATAAAACATTTTATATATTAATGAAGGATCTCATACTTGGTATAATTTTGAACAATGTCTTCCTATTTCTCAATATCTATTATATATTTTGGTGCTTATTTATACTTTCAGTTGCTCACACTATCTCTAAACAGTGCAATATTTATACATGTGCGTCCGATTTGCTTCACTTAAGAGTATGGCCTCTCGGTGCATCCATTTACCTAGAAATGTGTCAAGTTTATCTCTCTTCATGGTTGAATAGTATTTCCTTATATGAAAAAAAACACATCTTTTTTTATCCATTCATTAGTTGATACGTATTTCGGTTTTCCAAGATTTAGCTATTACAAATGGTGCCAGTATAAACAGGGTTTGCACATATATCACTGTGGTGGTGTACTTTTAATTCTTTGGGGAAGATAGCCAGAAAGGAAATAGCTGGGCCAAATGGGAACTCTAGTCCTAGTTCTTTGAGGAGTCTTAACACTGATTTCCACAGTGGTTATGTCATTCTACACCCACCAACAATGGAGCAAGGTTCCTTTTTCCACACAGCTCTGCCAGCATTTGTCATTGGTTTATTTCTTGGTAATAGCTATTCTTTTTGCAGTGAGGTGGAATCTCTGTGTTTTTTTTGTTTGCCTCTCTCGAATGACCAGTGATGTTGAACATTTTCTCATGTATATATCTGCTGTTTATACTTATTCATTTGAGAAGTGTCTATTCATTTCAGATGCCTATTTTTGGATTGAATCTTTAAATTTGGGGGCGTCTAGTTTTAAAAAATTATGTATGTGTTCTAGATATCAGGTTTTTTGTCTGAGGAACAACTGTTTAACATTTTTCCTACTTTGTTGCTTGTATTTTTACTCTTGGTGATTTCTTTTCCTATGTAAAAGCATTTTGTTTTTATTTTATTTATTTTTATTTTTTCTGCTACCATGGATCAAACTCAGGACCTTACGTTGGTGAGACAGGCATGGTGCCACCGAGCTAAATCCCTGTCCCCAAAAGCTGCTTTTTTTTTTTTGACTCTGGGGATTGAACTCAGGTCCTTCCGCTTACAAGGCAGGCCACGGAACCGCTGAGCTAAATCCCCAAAAGCTTTTTAATAAGATGAGATCCCAGTTGTTGATTCTTCATAGCATTTCCCATGAGATCTGTGTTTTGTTCATGACGATTTTGCCTGAACCTATGTCCTCTAGTGTTCTACCTATTCTGTCTTCCAGTAGATTTAGTGTTTCTGTTTTAATATTTACATCTTTGATCCATTTTGATTTCAGGGTAGTGCATAGTGAGAAACATGCATCTGGTATTGGCATGTAGAAAGCCAGGTTTTCCAGCACAATTCGATAAAGAGGTTATCTTTCTTCCAGTGAATGTGTTTGGCCCCTTTGTCAGAGATAAGGTGGCTAAGTGTGTTTGGAGCTGCTTGTACACCTTGTAATCTGTTCCTCTGTTACTCTGATCTGATCCACTGTTCCTCTGTTTTCTGCCAGTACAATGTGTTTTTATCAATATAGCTCTGTAGTATACTTTCATGTCAGAGATTGTGATGCCCCCCATGCCTTGCCTTTGTTTCCCAGAAGTGTTTTTGCTATTTTAGGTATCTTCGGATTCCAAATAAATTCTAATAATGATATCTCTAGTCTTGTGAAGCATGCTAGTGGTATTTTGATTGAGATTACATTAAATCTGTGTAACAATTTTGGGAGTATGGCCATTTTCACAGTTTATTCTTCATACCCATTTTCTGATATCCTCTTCAATCTCCCTTTTTAGAATACTATAAATTTCAGTGCAAAGATCTTTTTCTTTCTTTGTGTCATACGTTTTAAAAAATTCTTTCACTTTATCCATTAGATTATTTTTCAGAGATATCTTCTTGTTCTTGAGGTGTTTTTGTGTGTGTGTGTGTGTGTGTGTGTGTGTGTGTGTGCCTAATCTGATTATCCCATCCAGAATTTCTATCATCATTTATTGTACTGCTTGTATTTAGAGGGCTTTTTTAATAGGTCTAGTCCTATTATTTATCTTTGTTGGTTATTACTAATGCTTTTTTGCATCTATGTTATTGCTGTTTTAATTGTAAACTAATGATTGCTAAATCATTCCTGTTAAAATACTTTGAATGTGGAGTTTAGTTTGCTTCTTAGAAATTTACATGAATTGTTGCCAGGTGTCTGGGAACACTACTGAAGAGTAATCACTTTAAACTCTCAGCAGACTCACAATGAGGTAGTTAAACTTTTACCCAAAATCTGCATGAGGACTACCTTATAGTTAGAAGTTTCCAGCAAAGAAGAAAAGGGGTAACCCTTTGCCCAGAGTCAAAGCAAAAGCAAACAACTTTGTTCACTGTTTTCTTTTTGTGAGTGAGCTTTATTTTTCTCCAAGGTAATCCCTTCCTTTGAGATTTTACCTTTGGAACTGTAGTACGAAAGACTTTAATTTAATTTCTCATTTTGTGAAAGATATAGGCTTTCTATATTATCCTATATTTGAGGCCTGTTAGGAGTCAGTAGAGATGGGTTTATATTTTTAAGGCTGTCTTGGCCTTCAATGTTTGCTTGTTTCTGGATTAGTGTTTTCTTTTGATTTTTCATTAGAGAGGTAAGAGGCGGCATAATGAATTTTTCCCCTTAATTTCTTGCTACATTTCCTTGTATCTAAAAATATTTTAAAATAGTTGCATCTAGTATTTCAGATGTTCTCTAAATTGATGGTTCCTGGTGAACTACTCAGTTATGTTGCTGGAAGCAGAAGTCTTTTCTCAAATATTTCTTTGACTCTTTGTTGAGAAATCGGAAGAAATGCTGGGCGTGGTGGTGCAGGCCTGTAAATCCAGCATTCAGGAGGCTGAGGCAGAAGGATCGCTGTGAGTTCGAGACCAGCCTGGGCTAAATAGTGAGTTCCAGGTCAGTCTCAACTACATAGTGACACCCTGTCTCATTAATCTGGTATGTTATTCAGTTTAGTATATTGTGAGTCCTGCAGATGCAAAATGTTGTTTCTGCTAAAGTAAAAAAATTGTGTGAGGTTGACATAGATACCTGATGTGTTAATTTTGTTCAGGATATTATGGATGCTTCATTTTGCTATATACTTCTTCAATTTAATGTGATGCTTTTACATTTATTTTGCTGCCAGCATTTGTAACTTAAATGAAAGCAGTGAGGTACTTAATGATAGCTAATTATTATGTATGACAGTTTCTATTACACATCTTTTGATCTAGTTGAAATTATTTAGTTGATGCTATAATCTTGAATATGGACATAATCTTGGATTTGTCTATGGTCTGTATTACTAGGCACAGACATGTTTTTGTCTTTTGACTTGCATAGGAGTGATAGCATTTATTGTAGCATCTTTCGTTTAAGTATTTGATCATTCTCTTAGTGTATTAATTTTTATCCTCTGCTTAGAGCTACATAGTTCCACATGCCCAGACTAAAACCATACTAAAGAAACTCTCCTTTTTGTCTTCTGAAAATAGCTATAAACATCATATTATAGTGATGCATGCATAAGATTTTTATAGCAACACAGTTTATAATAACTTAATCTTGGAAGTAGCATAGATATCCAATAACAGATAAATGGTCAAAGCAAATGGGATAGTGTATTTTCCTGCAAAGAACACCTAATTGGAAGATATGCTCTACCCTGAAAATAAGCCACAATTAAGATTGTTAGACACATTTAGTAAGTGTCATCTCTCTGATGGACATGTTGAATTATAAAATAATTAAAATTAAATATAAATAAAAATCATTGACAGTAATACTTACAAAAATGGTAATATTCATTATAATTAAGTAGTTTTAAATACACAAGTGGGTGCCTTAGACAGAGGTAAACACCTGTGTAGACAGATGAACTCAATGCTTATTACCAACTGACCAATTGAGTACACACACAATGCATGAATAACGTGTGCACCCAATAAGTAACCACCTTTGTTGTGTCTAATATGAATCTTCGTAATTCAGTATATTGTGTTGTAACAGACATACTTAATGCACTTTTGTGAGATGAAACATTTTCAGATGTTTGGTTCCTGCTCTTTTCCATCATTTTTGTGTGGACTATTATTTTTAACAGTCATCATTTTTTTGCCATGCTTGTGTCATGAGTCTTCAATTAACACTTGATTTAAGTGAAATTTTGTTTTGTTTTCATTGAGTTTATTGGTGCCTTTTAAGTATACAGTACAGTTACATTCATCATGGAGATTGTGTACCTTTACATGACAGATTTACCCCTCTACCCTCCCCTATTTACAAAGATTGTTTCCATGTTTTCCTTTTCTCATATTTTTTCTTTTCTCTTATTTCCTTTCCACTACCCGTCCCACTTCCCCTACACCTTTGGCCCTTTTCTGCCTATTTCACATGATCAGTTATACAATTTCGATCTTGTTTATACTTTTAGTTTTTCACACCAAACTACTCAGTATTTACACATGCATTTCTTATTTATTTCACTTAAGAGTATGGCCTACATATGCATCCATTTTCCTATGAATGATTCTGGTTTCTCATTCTTTATGGCTGAGTAGTATTCCATTTTATAGAAAAACCATATATTCTTTATCCAGTCTCCAACTGATGGGCAATTGGGCTGCTTCCAAGTTTTAGTGATTACAAACTGTTCCGCTATAAACATGGGTGAACATATATCACTGTAGTATGATTCTTTTGGAAAGATACCCAGCAGAGGGATGGCTGGGTCAAATGGAGCCTCTAATTCCAGCTCTTTAAGATTTCTTCATATTGATTTCGATAGTGGTTGTACTAGTCTGCACTCCCACCAAAAATGGAGAAGGGTTCCTTTCTCCCTACAACCCCGCCAACATTTGTTATTGTGTGATTTCTTGATACAGCCATTCTTTGTGGGGTGAGGTGGAATCTCAGTGTTGTTTTCATCTGCATCTCTTGAATGACTAGAGATGTTTAATATTTTGTCATATGTTTATTTACTGCTTTTACTTCTTTGAGAAATGTCTGTTCATTTCAGATACCCATATTTTAATTGGGTCTTTATATTTGGGGCCCTGATTTTTTGAGTTCTTTATGTAGGTTGTCTCTTAGCTCTGTTGCTCGTTTATTTTGTAGTGCAGTAGCATTTTATTTATTTATTTTTTTTGGGTGGGGCACAGGGTCTCATTAGTTGAGACTGACCTGGAACTCACTTTGTAGCCCAGGCTGGTCTGGAACTCACAGCGATCTTCCTGCCTCAGCCTCCCAAGTGCTGGGATTACAGTGTGCATCACCACGCTCGGCTTGCAGTAGCTTTTTAATAAGATGAGATCCCAATTGTTGATTCTTTGTGCTAATTCGCCTGCTACTGAATATTTGTTCATAAAGTCTATCCTATGCCAATTTCTTTGAGAGCTCTGCCTAACTTATCATCCAGCAAGGTAAGTGTTTCTGTTTTAATATTTAGATCTTTAATCCAAGTGGATTTTTATTTATTGCATGGTGAAATATAGGGGTCTAGTTTTAATCTTTGCCAGGTTGAAATCCAGTTTTTCTCAACACAGTTTATTAAAGAGGTTATCTTTCCTCTGCTGACGATAGTTGGCTCCTTTGTCAGAGATGACGTAGCTGAGTACATCTGGAGTTGTTTCTGTATCTTGCAATCTATTCCTCTAGTTGCCGGATCTTTTTCTTTGCCAGTACCATGTTTTTTGTTTTTTTTTTCTTTTTATTGAGTTTATTGGTACAATCTAGGTATACAATACAGTTACACTCATCATTGGGATTCTGTACCTTTACATAATAGGTATTGATTTTCATTTTTTCCCCTTGTCCCTGCCCTCCCTTCACCCCCTCCTCAACTCCCCATTTACAAACACTTTATTTCCATTTTTTCAGTTTCTCATATTTTTTTCCTCTCCCTTATTATCTTTCCCCAACCCTTCCCACTTTCCCTACACCTTTAGCCCTTTTACTTCCTATTTCACATTATTAATTATCTCATTAGGATCCTGTGTACTATTATAGTTTTTCACACCAAAGAAACTATTTGGTATTTCAGTTAAAGAGATCTCTGTATGAACATTAAAAATAGGGAATCCTAAAATAAAACTAAAAAGGAAAGTAAAAGAGAAAAGTCAATGATATAACATTGAAATAATCCTTAATTCTGGAGATGAAAATGGTCCCTGAATATATTTATATTGCTTCTTGCTCTTATAGTCTTATCTTGTTCTTTTTCTCATTATTTAGAGAATACTTTATTAGTTTCTGTAATCAAACTCACGTAGATATGAGCTTACATATTTAGTACAATGTGTTACCCCTGTACACATGGAAAAAATAAAATAAAAATAAATTAACATTTCTAGACCAATATGGTTGTCCATTTCTGTACATGCCAACTCAACACAGTAAATTGGTGACCTTTTCCAAAGTTGGCAGCACCGTTAAAGTTTCCCAAACTTCAATTTATATGTATTTTATATAAATATAAATATATATATACATATGCGTATATATATATATAAATATATATAAATTGCTTTGTTTTTTAATCACAGTAGATTTGTAGTAGTTTCAAGTTGGGGATTGTGATACCCCCTGTCATGTCTCTGTTACCTAGAATGGCTTTTGATATTCTCGGTCTCTTCTGGTTCCAAATTAATTTTTGGATTATTTTCTCTAGTGCTGTGAAATATACCGTTGGAATTTAAATTGTGATTGCATTGAATCTTTATAGCAGTTTTGGTAGTATGTCCATTTTCACTATGTTGATTCATCCTACCCAGGAACAGGGGATATCTTTCCATTTTCTTATATTCTCTTCAATCTCTTTTTTCACAGTGCTGTAGTTTTCATTGTGGAGGTATTTTGCTTTCTTCATTAGATTGATTACTAGATACTTCATTTTTTGGGGGGTGCTATTGTGAAAGGAATTGTTTCCTTGATTTCTCTCACAGCCAGTCTGTTATTTGTGTACCAGAAGGTTATTCATTTTTCAGTGTTGACCTTGTATTCAGCTACTTTGCTAAAAGAGTCAGTTAAGTCTAGAAGTCTTTTGGCAGAGTTTTTTGGGTCTTCTATGTAGAGTATTATATTGTCAGCAAATAATAACAGTTTAACTTCTTCCTTTCCTATTTTTATTGCTTTAATTTCTTTCTCATGTCTAATTGCTGTGGCTAATGTTTCTGGAACTATATTGAACAGGAGTGGTGATAGTAGACAACCTTGTCTTATTCTTGATTTTAGCATGAAGGTTTTTTGTTTTTGGCCATTTAATATGATGTTTGCTTTTGGTTTTTCATAGATATCCTTTATCAAATTGAGATAAAGACCATGTGTTCCAATTTTCTGCAGGGGTTTTATCACAAATGGGTGTTGTATTTTGTTGAATGATTTTTCTGCATCTATTGAGATGATCAAATGGCTTTTGTTCTTCACTCTGTTCATGTAGTGTATGTATATTGATTTATGTATGTTGAACCATCCTTGCATCCCTGGAATAAAGCCGAGTTTGTCAGGATGTATGATTTTGATGACCCTCTGTATTCCATTTACCAGTATCTTATTTAGGATTTTTGCATCTATCTTCATTAGAGAGATTGGCTTGTGATTCTGTTTTTTTTGGTTGGATCTTTCCCTGCTTTTTCAGTCAAAGTAAGACTTGCTTCCATGAATGAATTTGGAAGTTTTGTTTCCCTTTCAATATCATTGAATGTTTAAAGAGGATTGACAGTAGTTCTTCTCTAAATGTCTTGTATAATTTTTCAGTGAAGCCATCAAGACCTGGGCTTTTCTTAGTTGGTAAACTTTTAATTATGCTTTTAATTTCACTGGTTGTAATGGGAGTGTTTAGAATTTTTTATCTTCGTTCAATTTTGGTAATTAATAAGTATCAATAAATCTGTCCATTTCTTCTGTTTTTTTCCATTTTCTTAGAATACAGGTTCTCAAAATAGGTATTGATGATCCTCTGGATCAGTAGAGGCTGGATCTGTTGTGACTTCACCTTTTTCATTTCTAATTGCATAATTGCATGGATCTGAGCTTTTTCTTTCCTTTTTTTTTTTGACAAGGTTGGCTAAGGTTTTATCTATTTTATTTATTCCTTCAAAAAACCAAGTAGAGATAATTGACAGAGTGAAATAGGAAGAAAAGGGCTAAAGGTGTAGGGGAAGTGGGAAGGGTAGGGGAAAGGTAATAAGGGAAAGAAAAAAATAGGAGAACATGAAAAAATGGAAATAAAGTTTGTAAATGAGGAGGGGAGGATGGGGTGTAGGGAGGGCAGGGACAAGGGGAAAAATGAGAACCAAGACCTGTCATGTAAAGGTATAAGACCCCAGTAATGAATGTAACTCTACTATATACCTAAAATGTACTAATAAACTCAATGAGGAAAAAAGAAAAACAACTCTTCGATTCATTGATTTTTTTAATGGTTCCTTATTAAATGAAACTGTGAAGCCTAGCCTGCAAGAAGTAGTGATTTATGTGGAGAATTCATGAGATAAAATCACTGACAGCTGTGTTGCTAATGTAGTATGAGTGAGTTACATGGACAAGAATTGCCCATTTATGAAGAGCTCTGTTGCTGAACATGAGAGATCTGGGCCAATGATGTTATAGGAAATGGATCCAAAAGAAATTCAGGCCAGAATCTGGGGCTTTAAGAGTTATGGTGATGTTCCTAAAGAATGTGACATGATTCTATTTGATTTAATGTAGACTTGTACATAAATAAATGCAAATTGTGGTAAATGAATAAATGTATATAGTTGTACATTAAAAAATAAGACATTCCCTGAAAATAAGCCTGATTTGCATTTTGGAGCAAAGATGAATATCTACCCAGTCTTATATTATCATATTGTCTCATAGTATTATATGAATTTTATAGTGACATGATTCTATTTGATTTAATGTAGACTTGTACATAAATAAATGCAAATTGTGGTAAATGAATAAATGTATATAGTTGTACATTAAAAAATAAGACATTCCCTGAAAATAAGCCTGATTTGCATTTTGGAGCAAAGATGAATATCTACCCAGTCTTATATTATCATATTGTCTCATAGTATTATATGAATTTTATATATATCTTATCTATATGTTCCAGCTCTGAAGTAGAAATGTAATCATTTTTTTCCCTCATTGAGTTTACTGGTACATTTTAGGTACACAGTACAGTTACATTCATTAGAAATGTAATCATTTTGTATTGGAAGCATTTACTAATAAAAAATAAAAATTGAAGAAAATAAAAAGTGAATGTTTGAGAATAGTATTTGCATATATCTATTGTATATTTGAATGAAATTTTCATATTTCCCTTCTTGGTAATCTACATAAAGTGAATTTCACAATTCTCATTTCAAGGTTTAAAGGCTATTAGTGCTCTTCAAATTCTATAGTTATCAAAGGTAGAAATTTTGACTTTTGGGTTAGCATTCAATCTTGGAAGCATTTCATATAGTATTTTATAATGTATCATTTCATTGATTTATGGCAGTTTGACTCGGTAGAATATGGAGAAAGCTAGTGATAACATAATGTCATATAAACAGGATATTGTAGACCTGTTATCTACTTTGTCTATAAAAAATATGCTGTGTTATGTATCTGAGATTCAATGAGACTTCTTATAATGAAAATATATTTTCTGTTTTATTTGAAAAATGTTATTTTTTCTATGAAAAGTTTATATAAAATATATCTTACCTTCTCAATATTAACATGGATACCATCTATATTATACTTAGAATATATTAAGATATGGGCTTGCACACCTATGCGACTTAATACGAGTCATTCTCTGTGTTCTTTTTTCAGTGCTTAAAATCATCTTTTACATTTAATATGGCTTAAATTTTTTTATTTTAAAAATGATATGTAGCATCAAAGGAATTTAATTATTTTAAATTATTTAAATGAATTTATAGTGGAGTATGTTTCTGCTGCCAACAGGATCATGACATCATCAAGGGTTGAGTTTTTATGTGAAATTGGCAACATGTTTCCTTTCATAATTGCAGAAGTTTTGTGTGTATGTGTGTGTGTGTGTGTGTGTGTGTGTGTGTGTGTGTGTTCTTTATTTACTGCAGAGCTAGGACCCTTGGAGGAATTTAATTTAACATAGGAACTATTTAGTTATAACGTGATTTCCTTACCAAATTTACGGCTATGGAATGTAAAGAGAATTTTGAACCTGAAAGAGATTTTGCCAGGAATAACTGTAGAACTTGTGCTGCAATTGGTTGAAAGGTTGGAAGATTGGGTGTAGAACATGCCTGTTGGCAGGATAGAACCATTAGCAGAAGCTGACAAGAGGTAGGGTTGAAAAGTCAGTGAGGAAGAGTTCTTTAAATTTGTTTCATTTGAATTCTTGATGGTACAACAGGGTAGGAATGTAGGTTAGAAATGTTGAATTTGAAGATAAGTAAGCATAGTCAGAACTAGAGATGTTCATTAAGCCAGGATATTGATCCTTAGAGCATAAGGCACTGAGTATAGTCTGAATGTTTAGTGTCAGTATTTTGAATAATTTCTTTAGGAAAATTTCCCTTACTGGGACAAGTTAAAGATTGAATAGATATGGAAGCTATAAAAGCCTACCTATTTTTAAGACACAAAACACAGTTGTTATACTTCATGCCCAGGGATGTTTCCATCAGTTTTTCAGTGCTTTTGCATCCTTTTATCAACTGTTGTTTTTTGGGAGTAGTGGCTCTGTATTGAGTTGTAAAAGTTTCTGTGAATGATTTAGTCAAGTAATCATCATTTTAACATACTTTAATATGTAGACTTTTAGGCTCCAAGAATTACAGAAATGTTAAGAATTTTAGATCAGAATAAAATAACTGAACCATCACTACCTGACAAGAAATATATTTTGTATCACAAAAGTATTATCTCTATATATTGATTTTGTTTTTACCATGTAAACAGAAGTATATTGAACTTGCCATTTTCCTAAGAGCAAAATTTTTAGTAGCTAATGTGGCAAGAATTACATAATAGGCAGTCTGTCCATATTGGCTGTATAAATGGATAAAACACAAAATAGTATAGAACCAGGCTCTGGCATCAAGTTAAACTCTAAGGAAAGAAAAATAAAGGCATCAGTGAAATTTAAGAACCTTAAATACACACACAAAAGACACACACACACACACATACACACACTTCAGCCATAAGTAATTATGAAAAATGTGGCTTAATGAATTATAATAGTTAAGGAATTGAGTTTCCTGATTAAGCAGTGAGGAGGGGATGTGTTAAAATGATTGAGACTTTAGCAAGACTTCAGTGGAAATACCTCTTACCTGGGTTTAAGAATCTTTAAAATGCAAATTAAAATGATACTCATCTGTCTGTCCACCTACCTATCTATCTAAATGCAATATCGTTTCTAAAAAGAAATACTGACCCCATTCCATTTGTCAGGGAAAAGACAGACCTAAGCAGACTGAACCTAACTCAACTCTCTTACTACTAAAATGACTTAATGAGATATAAGACAAAAAATAAAGGTTATGTTTTGGCAAGAAAGAAAGGTCATTATGGTTCAATACTTTTACTTAACTCACCTTTAAGTGTGCAATTAACATTTAAAGGAGATAAAGTTTTTGGAGCCTTATAGTGTTTAAAAGTCTATGGTTTGTTAAGAGAAATTCTTTCTGATAACACTGACAGTTATCAGAAAATGAAATTGTGATTGCATAAAAGATGAAATAAAATGTTCTTGCATGGTGTTATATTTACTGCTTTCTCCTTTGTTGTTTTTCTACATGCTTGTCAACTTATTGACATTTTCTAGGATGAAACTTCCATGCTGACCCAGAATGTATCTTTTAAACACAGTCTCTGAAGTATGTGGAGGGAAAAAAATAAAAAAATGCTTGGTAGTAAGTAAGCAGCAGCAGGAAGAGAGAGCAATAGAAAGGCTTATGCTTTGAAACTTTACAGGAAACTCTTAGTGTATCACAATCTGTTGTATTAAAAAATATGGTTTCTAGTTTCAGCTGCTATGATTATAGTGGATGTATAAGGTGTCTGAACTATCAACTCACTTTTGCAATTTACTTAGAGAACAGAAGTAGTTGTGATGTAAATGAAGCACTAAATTCAAATCATTTTAATTTTTTAAAATACAGATTCCTTGTATAATTTGAAATTTACAATATCAGCTTGATTCATATCAGTTTGCCTGTGTTTTCCTAGCTCCTATGCAGCACTCCAGCTCTTTTTAGTCCTTATGTTACGTGTTTCTAGGGACCTCAGGGAATTGCTTGTACATTCTCCAAATGAATTTTGTCAGCTTCCATGTAGGAGCTGCAGGTAATTTTCTTAGTTTTCTTTTTGAACTCTTCCCTTTAGGATAACTGTGTCTGGTGAGGGGAAGAATTTCCCATGGGCCACAGCTGTTGTACTAAAGACTTACAGTTATCAAGGGTGTAGGGTATACAGTGGGGAAGTAGAGGTGCCTTCCTCTTTCCTTGTTGCTTTGTTTGTGTTAAAACCAAATCCAGGGCCTGATGCCTGCTATGCAAGCACTCAGCCACTGAGCTATGACCCAGCCCCTTTTCTTTTTTAATGTACGTAATTAGCCTCCAAATTACTACTCTTTGCATAGCTCTCAGCACTCAGGATTCCTACAGCACTCAGGATTTGGATCATGTTGGGGGATGAGAAGGCTTATCCTGGAGACACATTCAGGAAATAAATACAGTATACTGCACCCAGAATCAGCTCAACCCTTTCTAAATTTCAGGCTTTCTTATTGGACTTTGCCTGTTTACTTGCTACTGGCTTCCCTTACTTAAGAGAGTTCTCTCTAAGGCGGCCCCTTAGTCATCCACACAGGCTTCAGGCTGATTCCTAAGACTGGTTACATCAGTCTCAAGCTGTGCCTTGAACCTCAACATTTTTTTCACAATTTTCTCTATAGTTATGGTGTTGATGATTTAGGAGAAAAAAGATTGGAGGCAAGTGAATACTATGATATATCTCCTCTGTGTCTTCTTATCCTTTTCTCTTTAGAAATTTGTGGCAAGAATATATTATTACCTCAATTTTATAGTAGTTTACCATGCATAGGAAAAATTAAAATGTGTTTAAGCATTCAAAACAATGACGACTTTCATGTTCTATAAGTAGCAAACTCATTGAAACAAAAACTCATTGAAACAGTATGTTCTAAAATCATAATTTGTATGTGCCACACATTTGAAGGAGTGAGTTTTATTCCAATCATCATTTTGGAATAGGACCTATTAAGCACAGGCAGTTTCATAAGCTTATAACTTACTCATAGCAGAGGTAGAATATATCTAAACCCACTGAATTTGTTAAATATTTCCTAGAGTTAAACAGAGAAAGAAAAAATAAGCCACATCCCCCTGTTGGAGCCTACATTGAGAAGATGAGTTAACAGGTTATCTATAGCTAAAGTGCAATCAAATAACAAAATATCTCACATTCTGAGCTAAATTCTATTTTAAGTTCAATTCATTCTACAGTACTTATTTTCACAGTTAAAACTTTAAGAAAATTTAAAATATGCAGTTTTAAAATATGCTCAATTGAATTTTCATAATATTTATAATGTTCTCAATATGTATAATATAGTTTTATTGCAGTGAAAATTGAAAATCACTTCCAAAGTGAGCCTTTGTTTATCTTAACATACTGTACAAAAAACACAAGAAAGAAGCATTTTAAAAACTGAATAATTTCCATGCATCAAACATATTGTAGAAAAATGAAAATGATGCCTTCTAAATTACTTAAGTTTTATTTTACAAGACAAAATATTAAACAAAATGTGCATGTGTTTGATTTCATATATATA
>NW_022900951.1:73872284-73946361 GCF_012274545.1 Fukomys damarensis
TCCAGTGTTTCTTTAAAGTCATAGGGAAAAATATTGTCAAATTTGAGTCTTATTGGTTAGATAATGAATGTCATTGCTGGTTTAAAACTTAACAGAAGACAAAATTAAATGGGGGCAGAGCAAGGATAAATGGTTGCAAAATAATGTAATGATAAAAATATACCATGGGCCATGGAAGTAGCTCAGTGGTGCTGCCACCTGCCTCGCGAGCATATGGTCCTGAGTTTGATCCCTGGTACAAAAAAATATATGCATAGATAAAGATATGGATATGGATACACACACACACACACACACACACACCATAGACCAATATAAACTAAGTTGTGATTAATGTATTGATTTTGATTCTCTTAGTCATTATCTTAATTCAGGCTATATCAAGTACTAGAGAGTGGGAGCTTATAAGCAATAGTAATTTATTTCTCATCAATTTGGAAGTTGGAGGCCCATGTTCAGGGTGACAACATGGTTGAATTCTAGTGAGAGGCCACTTCCAGATTGCAGACTGCTGGTTTCTTATTGTAGCCTTACATAGTAGAAAGAGAGCAAGCTAACTCTCGTATTTCTTGAGAGGCCACTAAACATATTTATGAAAGTTTTGCCCTTATATCCTGATTTGTTCCCGTAGGCCTACCTAAAAATGCGATCCAACTGGGAATTAGATTTAAACATATTTATTTTAGAGGGGCACAAACATTCAATTCATCTGAGGCCTCAAACTTGAAGATATACTATACTCCATCACTTTTCCTTGATTCTCCATTTAAAGTTGTAATGCTCTCTATACTTAAATACAGATATTGTAAATAATAGAAGATGATTTTTCATAGAAAAGACTGAAACTGAATAATAGAATTCATATTTTTTTCTTGGCATGGCTACAACACACATGAGCTAATTCTACACAAATTTTTTTAGATTGATTATTGTGACTGGAAATCAAGCTTAAAATATACTATATATTTAAAATCTGGAAGGTTACACAAGCAATAACATTTATTCCTATATAATAATTTGTATTTAACATTTATGCACTACAATACATAGAAACAAAAATTATGTTTCTACATTTTATTATAACTCATATTTAGAAATTCAATTTTAAGATGAAATGGAAGGGAAAAATAAACTGGTACTATAACAAAATCACAGTGAAAAACTTACTCTACTAATTAATCACTTTTAGAGGTGGTTTTACATGCTTTAGAATCCTAAAAATAAAATGCTAAACTTTTATACTTTTATTCTTTTTAGAATCTCATAAAACATCTTCCTGAGCAGAAGGTACTCAATGAATTGGCACAACTCAAGAATGAATATGATGACCTCTGTGAGCCTGAGCAGTTTGGAATTGTGGTATGTATTGAACACAAAGCCCACAGACTCAGCTGGGAGGTTAATAATTGTCAGAAATAATGAAAAGAAAGACATTTCAGCTGTTGACTTTTTTGTTACTATATAACCACATAATTAAATATAATATTGGCTGTCAGAAGAAATCTTTATTTACCCGGTGTATCTGTTGTGCTATTGAAAAATAGCTAAATAAAATTTTACATTTGCCAAATAGCTCAAGATATCTCCTCGAAGCTTCTTTGTAACAGCACGGATGTTCACTTTTTGTAATATATGCAAAGTTGTATGCAGTATTATATCAGCTATTTTTTCTTCCCTTTAGATCTTGATATTACATTTTGGCCCCTCAAAAAAGAACGCTAAGATAAAAGGGTAATAACTCTATGAATGCCAAAACAAACATTGGAGACTCTTTTCTGTGAAACATGTTATGTCTAAAAGAACACAAGTATTTTCACATTTCCTATTGAGTGTTATTGATTGATTGAAAGCCTGAATTATGCTATTTCAGGTGAAATATACCTCGTGTGATCATATCTTGTGGTGAAATTATTATTGAAATGAATTATTTTTCTTTATATCTCGTTCATTTTTAATTATACAGAGATGAGTAGTTATAAATTATATATTAGAAGAGTATAGTTACATGTTTTAAGTATTCACCAAGACCATTATTCAAATAATTGGCAAAACAAATAATAGGAAACCAAGCATTGTGATGTATTTAATTTGTTACAGAAAAGAATTATTTTCCTAGGTTTTTAACATATATTTCTTTGCTCTATGAATGAATATTTCCATTATGGTTGCTAGCATTAATATGGCCCCATGAACATTTTTCATCTGTATATTAAGAATTTTTAAATCTCCATTCGACCTAATTGTCAAGCATTATCTGCTTATCCAAAATATTTTGTCATTTTCTTTAATACCTGTATTTTAGAACTGATGTCATTTACTACTTTGCAATTTAAAAATCCTGTTTAAAGTCAAACCATGATAGATGAGACTGAGCTTGTTTCTTTTGAACCTGTGCAATAACTGCTTGCCTATATTTAGAGTTTTTAAATTCTAAGTCATAGTGTTGCCTGCATTGATATAGAAGGATTGTGTCAAGTGCTTGTGAAGAAAACAATCGCGTATTTGGGTACATTTAGAACATATAAAGGTACCTGAGAAATGTATTGCTCTTTATTTTTGAGTCAAGCAAATTAGTCAACCAAATCAGCTAGATATTATTTATTAGCTAGCAGCACTTTAGCATGATGTTAAATAATAAAATTTTATAGACCAAAGTCGATACTTGAAACCTAAATTGCTTAGATTCATGTTATAATTGAAGCAAGGATATCCTCCATCTTGGACTTTAGCTGTTTCATGATGGTTATGACTTTTACATTAGATACACTATGCACTTTCTCCGAAGCTGTTTTTCTTTTTGTATCCAGTTTATCTTAAAAGATGTATTACTTTGCCAAGTAAGTCCTTCAAGAGGAATATCTTTGTACCATACTGAGGAAATGAAGTTTGGGGTCATAAAAAGCAATATACCTTCTGAACTAAAGGCAAAATAGAAAGTGGAAGATATTTCTTGTTTATGCACATAACCATATATTATTCTGGGTCAGTGTGTATATGGATTCATCTAGTCCTCTTATTTACTCTTATACTTAACTGCATCTCTGGAGTAGGGAATGTCAAGGATATAACAAAGGAGTTTATACTATGTAAATTATCTAAAACGTTTCTCAGTCAGGATTTAACAAAGTATAGATAATCTCACCTTAAGGAAAATATGTTTGAATCAATACTTTAATCTTTTAATCATTTATGCTTTGTAGTGGTTAAAAACATTACCTTGTATGTAATAGGCAGTAAATAAATGTTCATTTAATTGAATTACAGGATATTTATTAAGTGTGAGAATGTGGTTTTAAAAATAGCATATTTTTGAACTAGGGAAGATTTGCTAATACACTGCAAAATTAAATTTTTATATATTTTTATATGCAAAATTACATTTTTAACCCTTAAACACATATCAACAGTCTATCATGACTAGGCCGGGTTTAGTGGTGCACGCCTGTAATCCCAGCACTGGGGAGGCTTAGGCAGGAGGATCCCTGTGAGTTCGAGGCCTGCCTGGGCTAAATAATGAATTCCAGGTCAGTCTCAACTACATAGTGAGACCCTGTCTCAAAAAACAAAAAAAAAAACAAAACAAAAAAAACAACAACAACAATAAAAAAAACAGTCTATCATGAGAACAACTTTAAAAATATTTAGATTTATTTGCAATAATGACAGGGTTTCCAAAATGGAGAGGCTTCTTGCTTCTGTTCTGTTTTTCCATTGATGTTATTAGTGTATTCTTTTAAAAATATGTCTTTATCATAGAAATTCTATATGCAAAACCTGTGTTGTCTCTTTGAATTTACAGGATAAAACTCAAGCTCTTAAATATTCTCCTTCTGCCTCTAATTTCTTTTCCAACTGAGGTCTTCAATATCTCTTCTTACTACAAAGTTATCTCTATTTCTGGTTTTGTTTCGTTATTGATTGATTGATTGATAAGTGTCCTTATGTTGCATCTACCTCTGGAGCAGCCAGCACTTCATGTACAGTACCACCACACCTGGCTTAATGATTGTTTTTTCATATAGTGTTGAGGATAGAACCCAGTGTCTTGTATATGCTAGGGAAATGCTCTACCACTAACCTATGTCTCTACCACCTCAGAAAAAGAAATGCCCAATTATTATTACTAATTGTTGTTGCTGCATTTATTGATAGAAACAAAAATATAATGAGGAATTACCATGTCATGTGCTATGCTAAGCATTTTTGTTTTGTGCCATCTTATGCATTGTGAGGAACCTTGTGATTTTGGTTTTATTACTAGCTCCATATTAGAGATGAAGAAACTAAGGCAAAACAAGGCCAGGTAATTTGGTCAAGGTTACATATTATGTAGTAGATGCACAACTTGAACCTAGGTGGACTAAATTCAGTCATTGCTTTACTATATTTTAGTACCACTACATGCTAATTTACCTCGTGTCATGCCCTACTTAACGGCAGCAGTATTTCTTTCCAGTTTTACTTTGTTCTGTTTGTTACTCAATGACCTCTTCAATTTATTAGTCTCCACTCTACCATTCTCTTCCGAAATATAACAGAATTCTCAAGTCACTTGTTGCCAAAAAATTAATCTATAAATGATGGCTGCATCAATAAATATTCATCATTGACCCTGAGGATGCTGCTAACTACTGACCCCTTTCCTAGTGTCAGTTTTTTTCAATGATTAGACTCTGTTTGCTCTCCACTTCCTTACATCTTGTTCACTATTCAACCAACAGCAATCCAGATCCTGCCTTAAATAATGCATCAAAATTGATCTAGGAAAGGTCATTAATTACCTTCTAATCATGCTTCAACTATACATCAAATCTACTCACTTTTCTCCATTTGAACTGCCACCACCATGTCCCAAGCAACATGGCCGTTCTCTATCCATACCAATAGCTAGTTTTTTCCACTTACATTTTGGCTCTTACTCAAATTAGTTTCAGAACAACCCTCAATGTGACGTTTTTACACTATATTTTTATTGTATCATACTAATTACCTGCTTAAAACAACAATGCTATTCTATAGCTCTAAAGACTTTATTATCATGACCTATGAAGCCCTATGTAGTCTGACACCTGCCCTCCTTTCCTACTTGGTCTCTTGCTCATTATGCCTCAGCCACAATGTGCTTCATTTTTCAGACATTTGAATTCACTATGTTATTTCTTGCCTTAGCAGCATTGTGCATTCTGTGCCTTCTCTCCTTATTCTTCTATTATTAGCTTAAATTTTTGCTTTCTTAGTGAAACTATCTCATTAAAAATAGAATTCCCTATAAGAATCTCTCAGAACACTGTTGAAACTTTTCATCGTGCAAATTATCATGATTTTAATTGTTTATTTGTGAGGTTGTTTACTGAATATCTGTAACCCTAGATTTTAAGTTATTTTTCCCCATTAAGTTTATTGGTATGTTTTAGGCATACAGTACAGTTATATTCATCATTAGGATCTTGTACTTTTACATGATGTATCTTGGTTCTTATTTTTGTCCCATTCCCCTGCATGCTCTTCACACCCCTGACCCCTCCGTATTTACAAAGACTTTGTTTCCATTTTTTCTTTTTCTCATATTTCTTCATTTACCATCTTTCCTTTCCCCTACCCTTCCCACTTCCCCTTCTCCTTTGGGCCTTTTCTTCCTACATCACATGATGAGTTATACAATTTGAACCTTATTTACACTTTTAGTTTTTCACACCAGAGAAACTATTCAGTCTTTACACGTGTGTGTCCTATTTATTTCACTTAAGAGTATGGCCTCAATGTGCATCCATTCAGCTATAAGTGTCTCTAATTCCTCATTCTTTATGGCTGAGTAGTACTACATTTTAGGGATAGATGGGTCAAATGGAACCTCTAGTCCCAGCTCTTTGAGGTATCTCCATATTGATTTCCATGGTGGTTGCACCAGTCTGCACTCCCACCAACAGTGGAGAAGGGTTCCTTTCTCTCCACCAACATTTGTTACTGGTTTATTGCTTGCTAGCAGCCATTCTTCGTGGGGTGAGGTGGAATCTCAGTGATGATTTCATCTGCATCTCTCAAATAACTCGTGATGTGAACATTTTTTCCATATATTAATGTGCTGCTTTTACTTCTTTGCCTGAGAAATGTCTGTTCATTTCAGGTACCTGTTTTTTAATCAGCTCTTTATATTTGGGGAGTCTGATTATTTTGAGTTATAGATAGTAGACCTTTGAAGAACAGCTGGAAAAATTTTTCCCCACATTGTAGATTGTCTCAGCTCTGTTGCTGGTTTCTCTTGCAGTGCAGAAGCTTTTTAATAAGGTGAGATCCCAGTTTTTGATTATTTGTGCTAGTTCTCATGCTTCTGAGGATTTATTCGTAAAGTCTTTTCTTATGCCAATGTCTTCCAGAGTTGTGCCTAACTTATCTTCCAGCTAGCTAAGTGTTTCTAATTTAATATGTAGATCTTTAATCCCCTTGGATTTTAGTTTAGTGCACGGAGAAATAAAGGGGTCTAGGTTTAATCTTTGGCAGGTTGAAATCCAGTTTTTCCAACACCGTTTATTGAAGAGGCTGTCTTTCTTCCACTGAGGATGATTGGCTCCTTTGTCAAACATGAGGTAGCTGACTCTGTCTGGGGTTGGTTCTGTATATTCAAATCTATTCCACTGAACCCAGGTCTGTTTCTTTGCAAGTACAATGCTGTTTTTATCAAGTGGCTTTGTAGTATTGTATCTTAGATTATATGTTTTGTAGGTGGATGACTCATGTTAATTGTGTTCCTGTCATTTCCCTAACAGATTTTTGTTGAATCTATTATGAATGCAAAATCAAGTAGATTTTCTTCCTCTTAGTTTGTATTCATGTGGTAATTAATAATACTAAAGAATTTAAACTTCTTTCTGGAAACTTTCCTTCTACTGCCTTTTGTTGTTTTTATTGTTGTTGCTGTTGTAGTTTGTTTGTTTTGTTTTTGAGACAGGGTTTCTCTAGGCTGGCCTGGAACTCCCAGTGATCCTCCTGCCTCAGCCTCCTGAGTGCTGGGATTACTGGTGTCCACCAAGATGTGAGGCTGTCTCTTCCTTTGACTTTTTAAATAAATAATCTTTGTTGACATTATTCCTTTAACCCTGACCAGTTTCCTATAGAGTTTCCATTACAAGTAACTTCCTAAATGATAAAAACAAAATCTCAATAGATAAGGGTAGGCATGTGCCAGATGAGATTACTCTGCAAAATTGATTAAAATGAAAATAATAACTGTAAACACTGAAGTTGGCCATTCTTAAGAAATACAGTGATTGGGCTGCTAAGCTTTCTTTAACCTTTTTGGTATTTTAGCAATCACATAGTTGAGTTTAGTTATAATCACATGTAATTAGTTTGGGAGAAAAAGAAGAGAAGAAAGAAATTATGGTAACTAAATACAAAACTAGAGCCCTTTCCTATGTCTAGAGGCAGACCTGCTGGTGAGAGGGCTATGCTAGTTCCCACACCTTCTGTGATCAATAATCTACTTCTGCAGGGGGGTAGATTGTCTGCATAGCTTCCCACTGACTTGTCTTCCAACCTGCCTCCCACAGAATTGAATTTGGCACATCACTGTAATTATGTGCTGTATCTTTACTGGAAGAAATTCACAAATCTTTGAAAGCTCTGGCAGATAGAACCCCCAGCAGGAGCTTTTAAACTCTTTATAGAGTGTGTTTGATGCTCAGCTGTTCTCAAACCTCAGAGCTATGGAAATTCCCACTTGTGTTGCACAGGGGATAGAGACCCATACTGTGTATATCTATTAAACAAACACACATTCTAAGAAGAAGAAAGCAATAATTAGTTCTCTTAGTAATCAGTACTTTATATTTCTACATCAAAAATACCCATATTTTAAAATTAAAAATATTCTAAAGCTCTAATCTAACAAAAAGATTTTGAGATACCTTATACATTAAAAATCTTTCTAATGAAAAGTATGAATTATACGCTATTGCTGACATCACATTGAAATTTTTTTACTGGAGTGTATGAAAATGGAAATTGAAAGTATTTGCTTGTATTTGGAAGTACAACTATAAAGATGCTGTGGTTTTTAATTTTTTAAAGCTTCATATGAGTTTGTAGGCTGTATTCATGATACTTTAACCAGGTAAAAAGGAAATTCTTAAAAGCTTCCTTTTTCTCCTGCATATCATAAAAAAAATTAACTTGGATAGAAAATTCCATGTCCTTTTTTCTATTTAAAAGAAATCATTTTTCAGGCCTCCATATTCATTGGAAAAATTATTTTTCTTCATTTTATGTCCTTTCACTCAAAGTGTTTCGATACATAATACCCTGAGTGTTTCTATTTTCATTCTTTCTATATTTATGAATGCTAGCTCTGACTTCTAGATGTATATTCATTTTGTCTGAGAAAAAGCTGGTTTACTGAATTTGAAATGAGATAAAAGAAAATTCACTATGATTCATTCTCAAAAGTACTGTATACATATTCTTGTTCCTTTCAGTAACTTGTAGTAATCTATTCTCATGACAGGGCTGTTTATTTCCATGAGCTTTTGCAATAAAACAAGGTAAAGAAAACCACCTAAAATTGAATATTCATAGTTTCTGTGTGAGTGTTAATCAATTTTGGAATTGATTGCTTTTCCTTAAAAGTAAAAAAATGGAAAATTAAATCTTGTTTTTTTATATAGCACTAATCCCTAGAGTTTTATTGGTCTTTTTTGGCCTCAAACAATTATTTTCTAAAAGGTTTTTTTTTTTTTTTTGGACCAGAGATTGAACTCCGGTCCTTGCGCTTTTGAATCAGGCAGCGGCATTTCTGAACTAAATTCCCGACCCCTCAAAAAGATATTTTAAAATTTTTGTTCAACTTCTTCATAGGATTCTTCTTAGTTTACAGTGTCTTTGGGGAAGACATTGTTATTTTGTTCTGCTCCAGAATAAAGACAAGTAGATGTTTGTTGATGCATAATTTACACATACCACTATCTTTGGGGAAATGTTCTCCATCAACAAATCATTGTTTTTTCCATATAAAGTCAGTTTTCAATACTACATTTTCAAAGTTTCAATTCACAGGTAAACTAGAGCTCTCATTTCTCATGATATCTAATATATAAACATTTGCTATGTACTCATATTACCCATACACTCTGGGTTTACTTGTAAACTCTGCTATCTTGACCAGGCCAGCAAATGGATTTGGTGCAACTGGTCAAAAAAGTCTTAGCCTTGAGAAAGTTATTATGTATAAAAAAATTAGAAAGTTATTTAATAGAGAATCAGAAATGTCTTTGCTTTATTTCCATATTTGCAGGAAGAATTTGTCTTAGTCATTGACTCTGAATCTCACTTTTGTAGATAATTTTTTTCAAATATCTAACATATATCCATACAGGTGGTTTAATATATTCCCTTTACTCAGAGGTACAAAATTATTCTGAATAGTCAGTGGTCGTTGTATCATAATAGTATGTATTCATTACAAATTTATCTTAATTCTAATGAATTCTTGAAATTTTATATTTTAAAGATGCTTATGTTTAAAGTATACTCATATATGACAAGTATTTTTTTAGCTTATTGGTACATTTTAAGTATACAGTACAGTTACATTCATTATTGTGATCTTGTACCTTTACATGACCAGTGTTGGTTCTCATTTTTTCCCCTTATCCCTGCCTTCCCTTCGTCTCCTCCTCCCCTCCCCTGTTACAAACACTTTATTTCCATTTTTTTCATTTTATCTTATTATTTTCTTTTCCCTTATGACAAGTATTAAAGGAGGATATCTTTTTTCTTGTTCCTTAAATTTTAATCTTTTTTTTTTCATTAATCTTACTGGTGCTTTTCAGGTATACAGTACACTTACATTCATCATTAGGATGTAGTACATTTACATGTTGTATCTTGATTCTTATTTTTGCCCCATACCCCTTCCCTCCCTTCACCCCCTACACCCTTCCCTATTTTCATTGACTTTGTTTCCATTTTTTTCCTTTTCTCGTATATTTTTCTTTTTCCCTTCTTTCCTTTCTGCTACCCTTCCCACTTCTCCTATTTCACATTTTCAGTTATACAATTTCAACCTTATTTACACTTTTAGTTTTTCACACTAGAGAAACTATTCATTATTTTTTTGTTGTTTTGTTTTTGTTTTTTTGAGACAGTTTCACTGTGTAGTTGAGACTGACCTGGAACTCACTATGTAGCCTAGGCTGGTCTTGAACTCACAGCAATCCTCCTGGCTAAGCCTCCAAGTGTTGGCATTACAGGCATGTGCCATTACGCCCAGTTTAAACTATTCATTTTTTACACATATGTGTCCTGTTTATATCAGTTAAGAGTATGGCCTCAATATGCATCCATTTAGCTATAAATGACTCTAGTTTCTCATTCTTTATGGATGAGTAGTACTCCTTTTTATAGGAAAAAACAAGTCCTTGTCCAGTCTCCAGTTCATGGGCAATTGGGCTGTTTGCAAGTTTTAGCTATCATGAATTATGCTGCTATGAACATGGGTGCACATCTACCACTGTGGTATGATTCTTTTAATTCTTTTGGAAAGATACCCAGCAGAGGGATAGCTGGGTCAAATGGGACCTCTAATTCTAGTACTTTGAGGTATCTTCATGTTGATTTCCACAGTGGTTGCACCCTTCTGCACTCTCACCAATGACGGAGAAGTGTTCTTTTCTCCCCACAACTCCTCCAGCATTTGTTATTGGTTGATTTCTTGGTAACAGCTATTTATTTTGAGGTGAGATGGAATCTCAGTGTTGTTATCTACATCTCTCAAATGACTAGTGATGTTGAACATTTTTTCATATATTTATTTGCTGCTTACATTTTCCTTTAGTGTATGGTGAGATATAGAGGTCTAGTTTTAATCTTTGGCAGGTTGAAATCCGTTTTATCCAACAACATTTATTGTAGTAGCTATTTTATTTCCCCTAAGGATGATTGGCTTCTTTGTCAAAGATGAGGTAGCTGAGTACATCTAGAGTAATATCTGTGTCTTCCAATCTATTCCACTGATAATTGGGTCTGTTTCTTTGCCAACACCATGCTGTTTTTATCCCAGTGGCTTTGTAATGTAGTTTCAAGTTTGGGATTGTGATACCCTCTGTCATGCCTCTGTTGCCTAGAATGGCTTTTACTATTCTAGGTCTCTTCTGGTTCCAAATGAATTTTTAGATTGTTTTCTCTAGTTCTGTGAAATATACTGTGGGAATTTCAATCAGGATTGCATTGAATCTGTATAACAATTTTGTAAATATGTCCATTTTCACTATGTTCATTCTTCTACCCAAGAGCAAGCAATCTCTTTCCATTTTCTTATATCCTCTTTAATCTCTTTGTTCAGAGTGTTGTAGTTTTCAGTGTAGAGGTATTTTGCTTCTTTGATAGATTAATTACTAGATACTTCATTTTTTTAATGCTATTTTGAAAGGAATTGTTTCCCTCATTTCTCTCTAGGTCTGTTATTTGTGTACAAAGAAGGTTATTGATTTTTGAGTGTTGACCTTGTATCTAGCTACTCGACTGAATGTGCCAATTAAGTCTGGAAGTCTTTTGGCCGAGTATTTTGCATCTACTATGTAGAGTAACGTATCATCAGCAAAGTATTACAGTTTAACTTCTTCCTTTCTTCGCTTTATTTTTTTTTATGTCTCATTACTGTGGCTAATGTTTCTGAAACTATGTTAAACAGGAGTGTGATAGTGGATGGCCTTGTCTTGTTCATGATTTTAGTATGAATGTTTTAAGGTTTTGACCATTTAGTATGATCTTGGCTATTGTATTTTTGATAGATAGCCTTCATCAATTTGAGAAAAAGACTGTGTGTTCCAATTTTCCATAGAATTTTTATCATGAATGGGTGTTAAAATTTATTGAATACTTTTTGTGCATCCATTGAGATGATCATATTTTTTTGTCCTTGACTCTGTTAATTTAGTGTATTTTATTTATTTATTTGTTTATTTATTTATTTATAATTTGAACCATCCTTGCACCCCTGGCATGATTAATCTCACTTGTTCAGGGCATAAGACCTCCTTCATGACCTTCTGTATTCTGTTTGGCAGTATCTTATTGGGTGTTTTTGCATCTATGTTCATTAGGGTAATTGGCCTGTAGTTCTCATTTTTGGTTGGTGTCTTTCCCTGGTTTTGGAATCAAAGTATCGCTTGCTTCCAGGAATGAATTTGGAAGTACTGCTTCCCTTTCAATTTCTTTGAAAAGTTTAAAGAGTAGTGGTAATAGTTCTTCTCTAAATGTTTTGTAGACCTGGACTTTTCTTGTAAATTTTTAATTATATTTTGTATTTCATTGATTGTAACTTGGGTGTTTAGATTTTTTTAAATCTTCTGCATTCAACTTTGGTAATTCATATGTATCTAGAAATCCATTTATTCTGTATTTTCCATTTTATTAGAGTATAAGTGCTCGAAATAAGTATTGATAATCAGCTGAATTTCTGTTGCATCTGTTGTGACTTTACCTTTTTCATCCCTAATTGCATTGATTTGAAATTTTTCTTTACTTTTTTGGTAATGTTGGCTATGGGTTTATTGATTTTAATTATTTTTTCCAAAAACCCAATCTCTAATTCATTGATTTTTTTGTGTGTCATTCTCTTAGTCTCCATTGAATTGATTTCTCCTCTGATCTTTATAATTTCCTCCCTTGTACGAGGTTTGGTTTGGTTTGTCTTGCTCTTCTTTTTATAGGCAGTTAAGATTCTTCATTATATTGCAATTTCTTATGTTACTCATCTTCAGTTCAACAATTCTTTGTTTTTAATTCAATGTGTTCTAAGAGCTAGTACATGGTCTATTTTGAAGAATGAACCACATTCAGCCAAAAATAATGCGTATTCTGAATTTGTAGGGTGGAACATTCTGCATATTTCTATTAAGTCCATTTGTTCCAAACCTTGGTTCAGTTCTAGTATTTTGATGTTGATTTTTCATCTAGATCACCTGTCTGTGATAGTGGGGTATTGTGGTCCCCACACTACAATTATATTAATGCACATTTGGTTCTTCATATCCTTTAATATTTGTTTTTTTTTTTTTTTAGATGGGGGCATTTGTATTTGGTGCATATATATTTCTGGTTGTTATGTCTTCCATTTCAATTGTTTACTGAACAAGGATGTTGTGATGTCCTTTGTTTTCTTAAGTTTTGGTTTGAAATTTACATTTTCTGCAAATAGGAGTACTTTCCCTCCTCACCATCTTTGTAGTTATCTGGGAAATTATTTCTGTTTTGAATTTTTCTAGAGCCTCATTCATCTGTTTTGTTACTTGCTGTGCTATTAGTTCACGGTATCCTGCTGGTTGATTGCCAGACTTTTCCACTTAGTGACTCCCAGAATTTACCTTTGTGAAGCTGTAAGTCTGCGTTTGCACCTTGCTTGAATGTTTTCTCATTTCTATTTTTGTTGTTGGTACTGTCCTTTGTTTAGTTCCTGGATTAATACTTCAATATTCCATGTATAGGTGCTCTTTAAATTTTGAGTCACTACTGACTTGGAGACACTCTCATTTTCATAATACCAGGAAGGACAATTGATTAGATCAGTCACAACACCATAGTCCAAGTGATACATTCAGGAACACAATAACATCAAGCTCAATTTAGAAAATGACCATTTTTGGCAGCTATTAATATATCACCTTTAACCAGGTGAATTAAATCAAAGTCGAGGACCAGTGTAATATATGTTTCTTGTGAATAAATTCCTCAATATAGTAACTTTGCCATTCAGAATCGAGACTCAGAAAGGAGCTGGGAATAGAGGGATAGATAGTAGAAGGATAGGGGAAGGTTAGAAATGAGGCCAGAGGACACAGGAAGATCATGCAAATGCCAGGAAATTATTGAAGACAAGAGGGAAAAACAGAATGAAAGAACAAAGACAAGACTAGAACAACCTAGCAGCAATAGGGAAGTTAGAAACTGTACTCCCTTTCCTTTGAAACTAATGACAGTCAAGAGAAGGAAAAAGAGAGAGAGAAAAAAAAGAAACACAGAATAAATCTGAATTAGGGCACAAACAGGAACAAAAAGGGAGATGAAGAACAATGTGGGAGAGCAAGAGACTGAGTGGGAAAGAGAATAAAAAAGAAAAAAAGGAATTTGAAAAGAGTAGGAAAAAATTAAAAATAAGAGGAACAGTAAAAATAATAACTTTAAAAATTAAAAATAAATATGAAAAGCCTCCCTCAGGGTATGTCTCTGCTGTTACCATAGACAATGTGGGCAGCAGTGTGCAGATCTAAATCGGTAAGTCTCAGCTAGCCAGCAGCAGACCTGAGATTCAGGCTGATTTCTGGCTGCAAGGCCCTGGTTGATCTCCCTGACCTCTTGCAGGGTTGAACTCTGCAAGGTTCTACTACAGGTTCCACCTACTCATCTCCTGAGGATAGTCTAGGTTCCTATGGGAGGTGGTGATCCCTCCAATTTACCAACCAAAGTGGTCTGGTGTGCCTTTAGTATACAGTTTCTCTTTACTTTTCCAATGGGCTTCAATTTTCATCAAGGAGCCTGAGAGGCCTTCTTTCTGTTGTTCAGTTCTGCTCTATCTTGGGGACCTCACGACGATGGCCTTTATGAGCCCATGTGGCTCTGTGGTTTGGATCTATATTTTGGCACAACCAGGAGGCCAGACCTAGGGTGGGGATAGGAATGCTTAGGTGATGCAGGGGAACCCATATCCTCTCCTAACTGTTCTGTGCTGCTTGTAGGCCCAGGGTGGTGTGGGTCAAATTTGAATCTTTTTAATATCATAGACACACTGATTAATTTTACTGATTCTTTTTTTTTGGTACTGGGGATCGAACTCGGGTCCTTGCGCTTGCAAGGCAGGTGGCGGAACCACTGAGCTAAAGCCCCGGCCCTACTGATACTTAACAGTTGCTTTTTTAGTGATATGTATTTAGAAAAAAAAGTTTATTAGCACACATTTGTATTACATAACATTTACATTCTTTGTGACAATTTGGCACATGTACATAGCACATTTTAACTCCTTTTTTTGTTACACTCTTTCCCTTCCCAACCTCCACGCTGATTTCATCTCTTGATCTCTGTCCTTTTTTTTTTTTTTTGCTTCATGTTTGCAATTGTTTACACTCCTTTTGTGGAGCTGGTACACGTACCAAATACATCTCAGTTCCTTTCCCTCTCCAACCACTCACTTCCCTCTACATCTTCATTTACCTCCTTTTCTTTCTTTCAATTTGGATTTTATCTATTTTTAAATTAATTTTATTGGTACCTTTAATGTATATAGTATAATGGCATTCATTGGTAGAAATTTGTACCTTTACATAATCAATCTTGGTTGTTATTTTTCCCATTCCCCATCCTCCCTTCAACCTTTCCTTTCCTATCTATCTAGAAAGGCTTGTTTCCATTATTTTTCATTTTCTCATATTAATTCCATTCCTTTCTTTCCTTTCCTCTACCTCCTATTTCCCCTTCTCCTTTGTCCCTTTTCTTTCCATTTCACATTACCTATTATACCTTTTAGTCCTTATTTATACTTTCAGTTGTCACACTCGAGAAAATATTTGGTATTAACACGTGTGTCCTATTTATATCATTTAAGAGTATCGCCTCATTGTGAATTCATGTAGCTATAAATGTCTCTAATTTCTCATTCTTAATGGCTGAACAGTATTCCGTTGTATAAAACAACAACAACAGCAACAACAACAACCACAACAAACGTTTTCTATATCCAATCTCTCACTGATGGGCGATTGGGCTGCTTCCAAGTTTTAGCTATTATACATTGTGCTGCTCTTAAAATGGGTGCACATGTATCACTGTGGTATGATTCTTTTAATTCTTTATGGAAGATGCCCACCAGGGGAATACCTGGGTCAAATGGGACTTATAATTCTAGTTCTTTAGGTATCTCCTTACTGATTTCGACAGCGGCTGCACCAATCTACACTCCCACCTGCAGTGGAGCAGTGTTCCTCTTTCCACACAGCCCTACAATATTTGTTATTGGTTTATTTCATGAGAGATAGAAGCCTTTCTTTCTGGGGTGAAGTGGAATCTCAGTGTTGTTTTCATTTTCGTCACTCAAATGACCAGAGATGTTGAGCATTTTTTTGTATGTTTATTACTATTTCTACTTTTTGTCTGAGCAATGTCTGTTCATTTCAGATGCCAATTTTTGGATAGGGTCTTTACCTTTGGGAGGTCTGTTTTAAGTTCTTTATACATTCTAGATAGTAGACCTTTGAGGAACAGCTGATGATTTTTTTTTTCCAGATTGTGGGTTGTCGTTTCACACTCTTGGTGTTTTCTCTTGCTGTTCAGAAGCCTTTAAATAAAAAGATAACTCACTTTGTGATTGTACTAGTTCATGGGCAACTGAGTTTTTGTTCATAAAATCATTTTTTACACCAATGTCTTCAAGAGTTCTATCTAACCTCCCTTCCAGCCGATTTAGTGTTTCTGATTTATTATTTATATCTTTAATCCATTTTGATTTTAGTTTAGTGCATGGTTAGAGATATAGGTCTAATTTTGATCTTTGGCTGGAAACCCAGTTTTTCCAGCACCATTTATTAAAGAGACCATCTTTCCTTCAGTGATGGTGTTTGGCTCCTTTTTCAGAGATGAGGTGGCTCAGTGTGTCTGGAGTTGTTTCTGCATTTTCTAATTTGTTCCACTGGTCTTCAGGTCTGTATCTTTGCCAGTAGAATGATGTTTTTATCAAATTTGCTTTGTAATATAGTTTCAAGTTGGGGATTATGATATTCCCTACCTTCTCTTTATTGCTTAAAATTGCTTTTGCTGTTTTAGGTCCCTTCTTTTTCCAAATGAATTTTTGGATTGTTTTCTCAAGATCTGTGAAGTATGCTGTTGGGATTTCAATTGGGATTGCATTGAATC
The DNA here is from genome assembly GCF_012274545.1 of Fukomys damarensis. Lineage (NCBI taxonomy): Eukaryota > Metazoa > Chordata > Mammalia > Rodentia > Bathyergidae > Fukomys > Fukomys damarensis. The sequence continues at coordinate 73,889,181 of NW_022900951.1, forward strand.
TATGTAGAAGTTTTGGAAGTATTGCCATTTTCCCTATGTTGATTCTTCCTACCCAGGTGCAAGGGATGTCTTTCCATTTTATGAAACTCTCTTTGCCTATTAGGAAAACAGAGCGAGTGCAGTTAAATAACCTGATGCTGAACCTCAAGCTTCTAGGAAAGGAATAGCAGGACAAACACAAAGCCAATACAAAGGAGGATATTATTAGATTAGATCAGAAATCAATACAATTGAGAGTAAAAGAATGATACAAAAAAATCAATGAAGCCAAGAGTTGATTATTAGGAAGAATAAACAAAATTTTAGCCACCTTTATCAAAAAATGAAAGGAAAGGACCAAATCCAGGCAATTAGGAATGAAAAGGGTGAAATCACAACAGACCCTGCAGAAATCTGGAGGATCTTTAGTAACTACTTTGAGAACCTTCATGCTAAAAAGATGGAAAATACAGAAGAAATGGACAGATTCTTAGATTCATATAAATTACCAAAGTTGAACGAAGATGACCTAAAAACTAAACAACCCAGTATCTATCAATGAAACTGAAAATGTAATTAAAAACTTACCAACTAAGAAAAGCCCAGGCCCTGATAGCTTCACTGCTGAATTCTACGAGACATTTAGTGAGGAACTACTGCCACTACCATTTAAACTCTTTAATGAAATTGAAAGGGGGTAATACTCCCAAATTTATTCCTAAAGGATCACCTTTATCTCCAAAGCAGAGAAAGACCCAAAGAAAAAAGAAAACTATATGCCAGTCTCACTAATGAAAATGATGCAATAATCCTTAATAAGGTACTGGAAAATAGAATGCAAAAGATCATCAAGAAGATCCTACACCCTAACCAAGTGGGATTCATCCCAGGGATGCAGGGATGGTTCAGCATATCCAAATCAATAAATGTAATACACTATAGTAATAGAACCAAGGATAAAAACCATATGATCATCTCAATAGATGCATTAAAAGCATTCAACAAAATCCATCATGCATTCATGGTAAAAACCGTACAGAAAATTGCAGTAAATTGTCTCTATCTCAATTTGATAAAAGCCATCTATAAAAATCCAGCAGCCAATATCATACTAAATTGTGACAAACTGAAATTCTTCATGCTAAAGTCAGGAGCAAGACTAGGATGTCCACTATCACTGCTCCTGTTCAATGTAGTTTTGGAAACAGCCACAGCAATTAGACAAGAGAAAGAAATAAAAGGAAGAAAGATAGGAATTGAAGAATTCAAATTTTCATTATTTGCAGATGACATGATACTCTATATACTTAATAACCAAATTCATTAAAGTAGCTGGATTCAAGGTTAACACACAAAAATTAATAGCTTTTCTGTACATGAAAAACAGACTCACTGAGAGATGGCATAATAAATTCCTTTCACAACATCCAAAAAAATGAAGTACCTAGAAAGCAATCTAACAAAGGAAATTAAATACCTCTATCCTGATCTACCTCCTTTTTGAACATGAAAAAGTTCTAAAGGCATGGTTTTTACAAATTCAAATGGAAAGATGATAAAAATAACCTAAAATTTATATGTGAGTATAGAAATCTTATATGGCTTTTTTCTGCTCATTCACATATGATTTTTACAGTCATGCCCTGTTTTTGTCTATTTTTAATGGTAGTTTTGTAGTAAATCAATATTCCCTAGCTGTATATGTATGTAGTATATAAAATTCAAATTATATATACAAATTCATGTCTTAATTCTTTAGAGAAATAACCTACTTATACTTGATTTCACTATAGCTGTCAATTTACTTTTCTTGTTTTTTAATATGGTGCAGTTCAACTGTAGAAATGAGAGTTGCTTCGTGTGATTTGATAGGCAAGTACCTCATAACACAAATAAATCCCCTACATAATACATTACCCTGGTCAGCATCCCCCAGCATTTCAGGAATGAATTATAAAACAAAGGATTTCTGTCAAGTAAAACACTGCAGGGGACTACAATGAAAAATAAATACATGATTCAGCAGAGTTTTTGTTATATTTACCTATATCACTTAAGTGCACTCAAGTGCCTTTTTGAGACATGAGCCTTTTAATATTTATATCTGTGGCTGGGATTTATCTCATTGCTTCCTATTATTATAAGCTTGGTTTTCTAAGGTATTCCTTTACCTGCCAAAATCCTCCGATGGAGGTTGAACTATTACCTATCAGTGTACCCTACTGTGATAAAAAAAAATTCAGACTTCAGTCTGTGAAAATTCTGTAGATATGGTCAATACATAGTGATTTCTAGGTCTTGTTAAGAGCTGTTCCCATATAATTTCCCCCCTTTCATATTCCTTTTTCCCCCCTTTGGTCATTTTTAGTTTTTTAAAAATTAAGTTTACTGGTACATTTTATGTATACAATATAATGATATTCATCATTGGAAATTTGTAACTTTACATAATGTATCCTTTTTCCCCCATACCCTTACCCTCCTTTCATCCCCTCCACCCCTCCCTATTTATAAAATCTTTATTTGCATTTTTTCAATTTCTCATATTAATTCCATTTCCATACCCCTTCAACTCCTCCACCCCTCCTTATTTACGAAGTCTTTATTTCCATTTTTTCAATTTTTCATATCAATTCCATTCCCATACCCCTCTCACTCCTTCCCTCTTGCCCCTTTTCTTCCTATTTCACATTATTCCTTATACCTTTTTATCCTTATTTACACTCTCAGTTTCTCTTAATTTCATAAGAACACATTTTCAATCATAATGTTTCTAGTAGTAAATTTATATTTTGATTGTACAATGGCCTAATACAGCACAGCATGATATTATATTACATTCAATGTATAATGAGCAAGTATGTTCTCCACTGAATTCTGGTAACGTACCTTCCTTAATTGTGGATGAGAAAAGGTTGCGCTCAGCTTTGGGAGAACAATTAAAGATGATGTTTTCTTCCTGCTGTGAATTTCTGAGTATAAATAAAAAAGTTAAAGAGGAAAATAACCATTGCTTACACTGTGTCTGTTACTGTGATATGACTGTTTCACACTGTACCTCATTTAATTCATACTGCAAGTTATATAGAAAATTTAGTATCCATTTCTGTTGAGCAAATAAAGACTTGTAAATGTTAGGTGATTTGGACCAAGTCGCACAGCTAAAAAGTAACTTAAGTCTGATCTAAGCTCATACTAAAGTCCATCTTTTTTCTACATTGATTTATATCATCGTTCTAGAATTTGTAGAGATTTTTGTTTTCTTTCTTCTGAAATTTAAGGGAAAAATATTTGTTTCTTGAATTCCATCCTAAAAGTAGGTATAGAATGCTGTATACGTGGGTTTAGATTTTTCCTGGGTGGTGCACTGGAATAACGCACCTGGTAACAAAGAACCTTGCCAAAGTTACCACTTATTTCCTCACATCATCATGCTGTTATACCTCTTCAACTATGCATCTTAATCTATCATTTTGTTGATATTACGGTTACTATTTGCGTTAATGAATATATGAATTTATTCATTCATTTTACAGTCATTTCTTATTTTAACCACCTATCATTTTTTATCACCTGCCATTCATCAAACCTTGTTGTAAGTAATAAATGAATGAAGAACTTTTGGTTGATCAAATAGCAGTTCCAACTTCCTTGTAGAATACAACTTCTTCCTAAAATCAGGCCGACTGATGATAGATTAATATTCAGTAGTATCAGTTCCACTAAGTTAATTCCCTAGCATTTCTGGTCTGACATTATAACTGAATATATTATTTTTGGGAAAGTAAAATATTACCATCAACTCTCAATTTTGTTCAGTAGGCAAGTCTTTCTGTCCTTCTTTGAAAAAGTTCTGGAAAATGCTTAGTCAGTTTAGAACTGTTAAAATCAATTAGCAAATATTAAAATTTCTAATATATTAAGAACATCTGCTCGTTACTCCTTATAGTTCAGTCATTTGACTCTTTTTTTCTTACTCTCTACAGCCCTTCTCAACAACCTTGTTTCTTAGAGCATCTATTCAGTTAGCTCCCAAGTCTGCCAACTTCTAATACTTACCTTCTCCTAATTTCCAGGACTGTATTTCCAAATTCTACCACATATCATAATAATACCAAAAAGCTCAGTATGTCAAAAAAGCAATATTGCTTTCCTGTCATAGAGTTAGCATTTTACTACTTACAAGAGGATTTAGATAGGTAAAGAAAAAGGGGTTCAAGGAGAACATTAAATAGTCTATTTATTGTAACCTAACTTTGAAGAACATAAAATTTGAGCTTGAATATTTAGCAAGAAAAATAAAAGACAATTCTAAGAAATTCTCCATATCAGGCTATTGGAATATTACTCCAAGATTTGGAGTCTTAATAAGTAAAAGCTAATTGTATAATTGATAGTAGTAAAATATCCTGCTTTGAACATGATAAAATGTTCAATAATATATGATAATAAGGCTGGGAATTTAATTCACTGGTGCCTGTGCCTGCCTCGCAAGCACAAGGTCCTGAGTTCATCCCCAGTACCAAAAAACAAACAAACAAAATAATAAATGATAATAAAATGTTTTAGTAACAAATGAGCAGTGTTTTCATTTGTGGAGCTACTACTTTTTACCTTCCACAGTGCTAAGAGCAGAAACTTGAAAAAGAAGGAATATTTTCATGTCAGTAATTTGACCCCAGTCCATTTATTAAAACAAGTCTGCTTTATAGATATTTTCTCTGCTTTGCTGATGAGGAACCTCAAGTACAGAAGATTAAACAGTCTATTAGTCCAGAAATTAGTCAGATCATGTGAAAATTTCTAAATTTAGTTATGACTGATTGCAGTTTTACCAAGCTGCACCCATCCTGCCCCCGCTGTCTGGGTCTCTGATTATAGTGGACTGGAGTATATCAGGGAAGGTAAATTCATCTACCCCCATTCCCTGAAACAAAACAATAAGCCAAATAATAAACACACCAAATCAGCACCTCCTTCTGATTTCAGTAGTGCTAACATTGTTCAACCTCACAACAAACTTGAAACCTAGGAGCCATCTTTGAGTTTCTTCTTTTTTAACTAATCAATTAATTGCTGGGTCTCATTGACTCTTCCTTAATTCTGTCTTTTGTATTCATCCCTTCTCTCTCCCTGCTGTCAGCATCCTACTTTATTAGCTGTTTCTCAGGTCCTTCTGAAACCATATTCATGGACACTCTGCCCCTGATTTCTCCCTCTACCAATCCTAGTTACTGCTTCTGATAAGACAGTATAGTTCTTAAGAGTCTGGACTCTGTAACTCCAAATGTGAGGGTCCACAACTCTAAATCCCTGTGATATAATCTCACCTTTCCTCATTTTAAAAATAATGATAATAACCTCCCAGGATTATTTTAAGAATCAAATAAATCAATATATATGATATTTGTATGAAAAATGCCTGGTACAAAGTACTCAATAAATGTTAATTGCTATTATTATTGTGTTCTTATTAAAATATGCTTTAGCCACAATACTTCACTTGAAGCTAACTTTAAAAATAAAAAAGGCCAGTGGCTGGTGATTTAACTCAGTGGTACTGTGCCTTCCTGATAAGCACAAGGAATGGAATTCAATCCCCAGTACAAAAAATAAACGAAATAAAATAAAAAAGCCCAAATCCATAATCTCTATGTTTATAAGCCAAGGGTTGAAATACAAAGCCCAGACAGATAAAAGTTTGAATGAAGAAAAGTGTTATTTTTTTATTTACTGTTTAACCCCCCATTAGGTTTATTGGTACAATTAAAGCAAACAATGCAGTTGCATTTATCACTGAGATCTTGTACCTTTATATGACATATCTTGGTTCTTATTTTTGCTCCATACCACTGTCCTTCCTTCACTCCCTACACCCTTTCCTATTAACAAAGACTTTTTATCCATTTTTTTCCTTTTTTCACGTTTTTTCTTCTCCCTCATTTCCTTTCCCCTCCCCTTCCCACTTCCCCATTTTCTATCTATTTCACACTCTCAATTATACCATTAGAGTTAATGCAAGAATGAAAGCTCATGTCCACCTTCCAAATTTATTTATTGATCTGGAGCCAGTGATAACACTGTGGAACTGTGCCCCTGTAAAACCTACTGAGCTTGTCCAGAATAGCACATAATGGTGACTAGCAGCTGGTCACTTGATGGAAGTAGTCCTATGAATTTTTACCCATGAAGAAGACTCACAAATTAATTCTTAAACATAAAATATTACAAAAAACATGCTTTTGTACTGAGATTTTCAGTTACTGGTAATAAGAAAAGAAAAATCAAGTAGGACGGAATTTGGAATAGTGACAGAAACAGATTTTAAGGCAGAAAAATTGGTATAGATACTCATAAAGACGCTTACACAAACATACACAAAGGGGCATACATGTGCATGGAAATATTGACTTTGATGTGATTAGCTTCTTAGTGTATGGTCTTTTAATACTCTGGCCCTTATTTTGCTCCTGCTTGTAAATATTATATATACCTAAGCTATAAACATATACTCACAACAGCTTCTCTCTCTCTCTCTCTCTCTCTCTCTCTCTCTCTCCCCCCCCCTTTCTTTTCTCATCAGTTCTGTGTGTGCTTACTTATATACACCTTGAAGGGAAGATATATGTGTGTGTGTGTGTGTGTGTGTATGCTCATTTCCCTTTATATCACCTCTATTGTGAAGCTTTTCATTACAAATTGTAGTTATAAGAGTTAAAAGTTTTTTTCTTCTTCAAAAATGACATCTCCAGAACTTGATTTCTGTTTACCTATCTAGAATAATGTGCTACTTTTATCACGAGTTACATTTCACAAGTGTCTGTATTGAGTTTCAGACTATACTATAAGCTTTTGAAAAATAAGTTGTGTGGACCAGGGATTTAGCTTAGATGTTCTGTTGCCTGCTTCGCAAGTACAAGGTCCTGAGTTTGATCCCTGGTACCAAAAAACAAGAAAAATAGGTGGCATGTGTTTTGTACTTGCCATGTGAATACTGAAGAAGGAATAGGACAATATTTGTATAATTATATCCTCTACATTTGAAAAGGCTATTCATAATTATGAGACCTACATAAATATGTTAACAGGTAGATATTTCCTGCATACTTGTTATATACCTCCCTGAAAAAAGCAAGAAAGCATGTAAAAGAATTAATAGAAAGCACAAGTTCACATCTGGGGAGTCAGATGCCCATAGCTAATGGGAAAGTTAATTTCAAAGAAGAAAACCATATAATATGACTTGCTTCTATATACAGAGGATATAGTCTAAGCAACAGCTGATTCTTTGCTTTTGAATGATATACCTTGGCTTAAATACTTTTGATTATATTGTCAAATTATTTTCATTTTATTTGTGGTTATCTCAATGCCTAATCTGTGTTCAACATTTATATTTTAGAAGGGAAGGTGTATGTGCTAAAAAAGGATATAATTCGGATAATTTCTTTTCATTGTATATGTGCATCTATAAATTCATTTGTGTTTACTCCCTCCCAGAATGCATTTGAAAAATGAATACTAGTTAAATAATTTGGAGCTATAGGAAATTAAAAACTAAAAATTCTTATTTTTAAGCACTATACTCTATACAAGTAATTAGAACCAAAGTTGAATTGTTTTGTAGAAAACCAATATATAATTTCTGAAAATGTTCTTGAAAGTAAGTTCATGTGATTTTTACCATTACCTAATTATTTAACGTAAACATCTATCAAGTAGATTAAATTCATTAGAATATATATAAATATTTAATATATTTAATTAATAGAAATAATCGATTTAAAAATTAAGTGCTCAATTAGTGCAACTTCTCTGATTTCAAATAACACAGTAATCGATACTTTTTTTTTAAAGGCAGGCCCGAACCACTGAGCTAAATCCCCAGCCCCAGTAATAGATACTTTTTAGGAAGTGTTCCATTTTTATTTTCTATTATCATATACATCTCATTTCACTCAGCTGAATTTCATATTTATAAATTTCCCTAATTCTCCTCAGAGAATTTGGCAGTTGGAATGTTATTGATGGCTAATGATTATGAAATCAACATATAGCAGGAGTTCACCTTCAATAATATTATATTAATGCTGTAAGGGCGATTTACTTTTATAAAACTGAATACCTAACAGTTTTTGAAACCTCACTAAAATATTACTTGGAAATATTTAAAAGAAAAATATTTTAGAAACCTAGAATTTTTATTTTATAGAAATTTTACAATATCATCTATGCAATTATTCCCACTAAAGAGATGAAATGCCTTAAATGTGTGTTCTCATTGAACATTACTTCTCTTACAGATGAGCTCAGTGAAAATGTTACAGCCTCGTCTCAATGGCATTCTTTTCAAGCTCACATTTGAAGAACATGTAAACAACATCAAGCCAACCATCATAGCAGTAACTCTGGCTTGTGAAGAACTGAAGAAAAGTGAAAGCTTTAATAAACTTTTAGAGTTAGTTCTTTTGGTTGGAAACTACATGAACTCAGGCTCAAGAAATGCCCAGTCTTTGGGTTTTAAGATCAACTTTCTTTGTAAGGTAAGATCATATTTTATATTGCTAATTCAGAACAACAGTGTTGTATATGGAAAGGGGCAATATAAATTCAAACAAAATAAATAAAAAATTACAGGTGTGAATTTTATGGCTGGTAACTTATATTTCGATTGAATTAAGTCATTTAAAAAAAATTCACTGCTGTAAAAGCCTCAGTGCTATGCAGATTCTTTTGGAGCATGGTACTTAGCTCTTGCAGGTTAAATCTTACCAGCCTTTACAGTCCAATATTTTTGCTTTCATAAAATGGATGCAAAATTGTTTTTCAGTCTCTTCCTACTTATTTTATGTTTCTCCAAATAGTATTGTTTGAGGAGATATATTTAATGAGGAAAATACCAGAAATTTGTTTTTGAATATGCTTTGCTTATTGTACTCTATGAAAATAATACTCTTCATTATTGAATAGTGTTGAGTCACTAAGCTTATACTCATTATTGAGTATATTAAGAAGGGAGCAAAATCAAATGTTAATTATTTTGTCATTTTGTTTCGGCCATTTCATAGTAATATTTTTTGAGTTTTAATTCTTTTGAAAAGAAAACAAAGAAACAGAGAAGCCCAAATGTGATTGTATATGTCCATTTTTGGCAAGGGCAAAGCTGCCTTAAGAAAAAGATCTCAGTGTTACAGGACAAAGCTGACCAGACATTGAGGCGTAGGCCTGTAAAGAAGCGAGATAGAAAAATAAATCTGAAAACAAGCAGTCTATCTTTGACATCTCACCGTTCATTCAGTTTTATTTTTCTTTCACATGTGAAACATTGTAGAATTTTGGTTAGTTCGTGAAGTATATTATAATAGAGATTTCAAATCTAGGAATGGAAATGAATATATTTTTTGTTCATACATTAAATGGATTGCATGTCCATGGATTAGCATTTTAATACGTATCAAAAGGATTTAATCCTTATAATTTAACTTAAATATACAAAAAGAGTACTTATTGATATTAAGATACATGATAATATAATTGTGGATTTCTATTTATTCCTGATAGATTTGGGGAAAATGTGATGATAGATAGCAAAGAAAATAGAGAAAGTTACATGAAAATATCAGGTTTTCTCAAGAAAATATTTGTATTCCTTATAAAATGTTGGTACATGTGAAATTGATAATGTGAGTGAGAATAAGGCAACGCATGTAATAAATCATAATCATAGTCAGATTAATTGGATAAAATAACTAAAAAACATTACATATAAATTTCACTTTTAATTCATATAACAGGATTTTAACAAATATTCCCCCTATGTTTTTAAGTGTCTTAATTTTACCTTATTTACATTGATCACATGAACTGATTCCTTGGAAGCAAAAATGAATAAGCTGTTTATATAAAGAAACAAAAAGTTATATTAATCTCAGAGAAGGATTTGGCAGTTACATTTTATATTTTGGAGAGAGGTTTCTCTCTGTCATCCACCTGTCAAATAAAAATTTTTCCATACAGCACTGATCTGACATCTATCACTAGAGGTATGCTCAAAGGGTTCAGCACAAAGATATTTGCCAACTTCAAATGAAATAAAAAATAATCTTGTGGGAAATACTATCATGTACTAATAAGTGTTCTAAAAGACAAAGAAGTAAAGGTTTTTAAATCCCCCTTCCACTTTTCAGTGGAATTTTATTCTTTCGGAAATACTTACAGGAAAACACTTGTCATTAATAAAAAGAAATAACATGTACACGCATGATATTCCCTTCATGTCTAGGATTAAAAATCTATTCCTGAAATACAAAGAATTCTGAGTAAGGTAAATGTCTAAAATGACAGAAATGTTTTGAAGTACATAGAAATAGTTTAAATTTGTGTAGTCAAAAGGGAATTAACTAACTAAAATCAAAGGGAATTACCCAAGTAGAATACTGATTATGCTTTCACAATGATACCATTTACTGACTTAAATTTTTCTAATGATAACTTCCTTTCAAAATGATTTTAAAAATGTAATTGACTGCTTTTCTTTTTTTTAATTGAGTTAATTGGTACATTTTAGGTACTGCTTTTCAGTATAAGTTATAAAATAATATAAAATATTTACCTAGTTAAAATGGAGCCAAGATGTAAGCAGTTAAATTTATCAGGTGTGTCTTGCATTGGAATGATGTAGAAATTCAGATGATCACCATTAGCTCCTGCAATATTTGGAAAGAGAAACAAAACAGATTGATTAACCAAAATGTCAAATAAAACTAAAATGTGTGATTATTGGAAGTACTACACTCACCACAAAATACTTTAATTTCAACAGTGAAATCACTTTGTTAGTCACCAAATCAGTGTGCTTAATTGTAATGAAAACCATTTCAGTGAAGATGAGTTCCTGATGTTAGCTTTGCCTGTACTTGCCTTTTAGTTATTAAAATTCTAATCCATAACAGTGCTACACTTCAGGCACATTTAATTTAGTTTTCAGTATGTAATAGTGTATATAATCTACAGAAGAACAAAACATTTAAAAATACTAAACACTCCCTATGTGCTTTATGGTTGTATCAGATAAGGATTTATGTTTGCATGCACCAGAGAGTGCAAAAAGTGGAATTTATTGGAAAGATCTGAGATAGCTCAGGCAGAAACAGGAAAGATGAAGAAGTTGGCCTTTAAAAGAACAGCAAATATGACTGAATCTAGGTAGTAGAAATGAATACCAAGCAGGGACAAGGGGAAAAAATGAGAACCAACACCTGTCATGTAAAGGTACAAGATCCCAATGATGAATGTAACTGTACTCTATACCTAAAATGTACCAATAAAAAAAATGAGGAAACAAAAAAGAAAAGAAATGAATGCCAAGTCTTTTGAAGATGTTGACTTGGGATGTATCAGCTCCAACCACTTTATTCTTATCCCTGCGTTTGATTCAAATTCTAGTTAGAGCAACAGATTAACCTATTGTAGTTTACAAAATCATTCATTGACTAAGGGCAAAGAACATTGACTCACTTTGCTCCCAAGAGTACTTGCAACAGATTAACCTATTGTAGTTTACAAAATCATTCATTGACTAAGAGCAAAGAACATTGACTCACTTTGCTACCAAGAGTACTTAAAATGGCAGATTGATCTTGATGTAAGTGATGCTGTTACAGAAGATAACAATGCCAAAAATGAAGGTGTTTCAGGCAATCACAAAGACAAGATAGAAGTAATGGCCTACCAAACCAAGAGGATACAAATTATGTAATACTTAGCAACCTCAAAAATTTTGTGTAGTCTAGTAGCTGGGAAGATTATATGACATAACAGGTAGAGTTGATAAATGCAAAAATTAATAGCTATCGAAATAAGTATTTCAGAGGAGGAAGGGAATCATTGGTGCTGAGGGATTCATTAGTAAGTATGAAACAAGAATTTTGAAGGATACTAGGATTAAGGTATAAAAAGAGAAGTTATGACTGTACAAGAGTGGAGAGCACTATGAACTTAGAGTATTTTAACTTCCACCTTGTCAGTTACCACCCGGATGTTTGTAGCTAAGGCATTTGCCTTCTCTGAACCTCAGTTTTTTCATCTATAATTGAGGAAATGCAATGACCCTTGTTTATTTTCATATATTTTTTCAGAGTTAAATAAAATGATCTATAGTGTACTATGTTAGAATAAATTGAAAAATAATATAATGTTAATGAAATGGTAATACTTCTTTTGAAGGATAATATAAAACTAGGAAATATCAATGTTTACAAGGATGAATTAAAAAAATCACATTTCCTGGAATATTGGGTTCAGGTTGGGAATCATATAATGACATTGGCAGGCAAGTTGTGAGAAGTTCCTGAGCGTTTTAAACATTAATTTAGATATCTTGACTCTATAACTATTTATGCAAGTCATTCACAGCCCATTTAATAATTTATAAAAGCTAATAAACTTTTTTGGTATTCTAACCAGAAACTTTCCTCCATACGTTTAGATATTATTGCCTTTGGCTGTATTATGACTTTTTAGTTAGTATGCTTAGACAGAAAGACACAAGTTATGATACATTCTGATGGTATGCTTAAATACAGATGTGAAATATCTCATAGAAAGGCACTGAAGAAAACACGTGGGCTCACTGTATAGAAAATTTTAGATATCTTACTGTAAGTCACTATTAACACAGTAGTATAATTGTGCTACATTTATGACATGTATGGTAGAATGGCAACAACAAAGAACCATATACAAATATAATCAGGGGCCAGGGATTTAGCTCAGTGGTTCTGCCACCTGCCTCACAAGCAGAAGGCCCTGAGTTTGATCACAAGTACCCCCCCAATACATATATATATATATTGTGTGTATATATATACACACACACACACACACACACACACAAATACAACTACATATTTGTAATTGTAATGACTGAGTATTTTAGCCATCACTCCTAAAATACAAAATACATCCATTCCCTCCCTAGTAGTTGTAAGAAAAGAAGTAACATAAGTTTAGCTTCATTGTGAAATAAATGTTGTAATAAAATATATGATCCATCAGGAAAAATTGACTACTGCCTATAACACTATGATTTTCAAATGTATAATCTAAGAGAAAATCTACAAAGACCACAACAAAAGACATATGTAAATATTGCAAAAGTTTCAGTGTCTAATCACATTTTACACAAAATGATATGGATTATGTCCATTCAGACATAGAATTCTAGTATAAGACAACATCTAATGTAGCCTCTTGAGTCTATAGTAAGAAAATTGATGCTCAGAGAGACAAAATACTTTGTTTACCATATTGGTTAGCGTGGGCTGTCATAACCATACCACAGGAATTTATTTTCTCACCATTTTGGAGATTAGGTATTTTAAGATGATGATGATTGGTTTCTGGTGATTATTCTCTTCTATGACCATTTTCTCATTGTACCCTCACTTGGAGATTATAACATACAGTTTTATTTTTCTTCTTTACCAGACTCAGAATTCATGAAATTTGACTAGATACTTTATTTTGCATTAAATCCCCCATGTCTATTGTACAGAGGCCGATCAAAAATATAATGTTTAATTTTTTAAATTATATTAAAAGAAACATTGCCATTTATCCCTCTCTCTTCCAATGTACTTGTCACATTATACCTGCTACTCTGTGAAGCAGTTATGGACACCTTCTTTTGTGTCTTTATGAGGAAAGATTAAAAATAAACTTAGTCCTGCTGCTGAGTGCAATCCAACATATAGCCAGACTCCTAAAAACATTCCGGTGCGTCTTTATCCACCTTATCCTCCAGATATGGCACCATGCAACTCAGGCTTTTCCCCAAAGATAAAATGATCATGAAGTGTAAACAATTTTAATTCAATGCAGTAGACTGAGTAGAACATTACAGTACAATTAAAGATACTCACTTAAAAAGAATTCCTGGAATACTTCAGAAAGTGGCATGAAAGATGAGGTTAGTGTGTTCTAAGCAAGGGGGAGTATTTTGACATGTTTCATGCCAATTTGTCTTTTACTTTATAAATTTTCTTTATATACTTCTACTGTATGTTTTGATCACATATCATAAATAAAAGCTTCAGTAAATTACTGTGGAGTTAAAAATCAGGCGATTTGATTAAGTAAAGGTTTGTTGTTAATGTTCAACATAAATGTTAATATTTATATTGAGATAATTTTTTGAAGTGAGAATTTTTTCCTCATAAGTATAAAGTCATGGTTTTTTTGCAGCTTTAATTGATACATTACAGTTACATTCATTGTTGGGATCTTGTACCTCTACACGACAAGTCTTGATTCTCATTGTTTCCCCTTACCCCTGCTCTCCCTTCACCCCCTCCTCCAAAGGCATGTTTTTATCAGCAAGACTATTGAATGTAATTATCATATTTCTTATAGATTATTTGCAGGCATCAACTGTATTATTTCCTATAAATCTGTACCAGCAATTCACCATCCAACATGGATTAATAAATAAATTAATATGGAACTATTTATTTTAAACTAAAGATTTTTTAAAATAGCCACAGTAGTTTATATCGAAATAGAGTCCAGCAAAGTTCAATAAACTTTGCCCAACAGTCCACACATTTGGCTGCCTCTATTTTTATCGTTTATAAAGTACTTTCCTTATGTTCAAGAGGTTAGATATTATTAACTCCATTTGCAAATCAGAAAAATAAAGCCCAGGGAGGTTATATAATTCATCCAGATTTAAAACACTATTTAGGTGTCCAAATTGGTACTTACATCTAGATTTACTGTTTTCAAAACAGTGCAGCACCCTGTCTGTCTGTGCACAGTAACAAAATGCTTAGTTGTACGTGGTCCATTTTAAGAAATCATTATATAACTAATTCTGCCACTAACAGTTTTAAAAATGGAGAAAACCTCATGTAGATTTTTTTGGCTTTCTGGAGGCTTATGAAACTTGAAATCTTCTTTATTTAAATTCAGTTGGAATTAATTGTAGGCATGTTAATAGATAACTTTCTCTTCCCATAATAGATTTTAATGCATCCAGGCAGTAGAACCTACCTATTTCTAATAAAGTAATACTTAATTCTTTGAATAAGTACTATGCTATTGTTTGATATTGTATAGGTTCTCAGCAATTTTTGCAGTTGGTGTTGACTGCTTTTCTCAATATTTTACAAATAAGGATCTAGTCCCCGAGAGATGTTTTACCACTTTGTTACCTCAGTAGCCAAGACAGAGTTAGATACCAGTGATTCTAGAGAAACAGAATTATAAAGATGAATTTCTCAAATTCCTTAAGTGGTTCCTGGAATTGGCAAATTTAATGATGCCTTAAGCTGTCATGGTCTTTCCTCTTATTGATATAGAGCATACTGATATAGTCTGTAGTGTGAACTTTTTGAAGGAACATGCAAAAGAGATCCATTTGGTTATCCTAAGTCACCACTCATATGATGCAGGTAATTCATTGACTCTATATACAGTATTTTTGAGCATTTTAAACAAGTAAAAATTATGATGCTGGGTATTTGCTCAGCATCTCTGCCCAAACTACTACAGGAAAATAATGACCTCTAAGCTTGAAATTTGCAGCTCCAGACATGCATAAAGAATCTGAATGTTTCTAAGTGTGTTTTGAAGGAAAAGCCTTCCTTTACCCATAGGGCTGAAGTTGCTGAAAATCAAACACAAGCCCTATTACTGTGATTGGTTGAATTACAGTGCAAATTAAATGTTCAGCCCCCAAGGGTGTTTGCAGTTAAAGGAAGATGCTGAATGGAAAAGAATGGGATCCTGTAGATTGGAATTAAGATATTTTGGTGGAAGCTGATAAAACTGGGGACATTGAACTCCTAAACTCTGATGAGGTTGTTTAATAGAGGAAGAGATTTCTCCACCCTGAATGCCAGTCATCTGCCTCACTGCCCTGTAGTGTTGGCCTTTTCACCTATACAGGGGTCAGTGATAATCTTCCCTGATGCTGTTACTAAGCAAGTTCCTAAGGACATGTACTACAAACTTTTGCCTCTAGGTCTATAAGCATTCTCAAATCTCAGAAGCCTCCTAAGGGTGAGCACTCAACTCATAGTATTGACTCATGAGGAGGTACTCAACACACTTAAAGAATTTACTGAGTTTTCTAATTCTTATAAGCTGAGGTCTGGGGAATGGGTACAAGAATGAATTTTAAGGACCTGGGATAATAGCAGAAGATACACAAATCTGGATCAGGCCGAGTTTATTGATGTGGGCTAATTATACAGAGATTCCGGATTTAGTGTCATAACTCATGGAGGTAAACAAAGTGCTAAGAGTTTATTTGGTTCCCTTTGTGAATACCTTAAAAAGCAGGTTTGAATGGGTGGCAACAACCATCTTTGAAGAATCCTGAAATTGTTTTAATCTGTATGCCAGAACTTATGGTGGAGATTATAGTTGCTCAATAGTAAAACCCAAATTATTAGATCCTGGAGTGTCAGTGACCAATGGGCAGTTTCAGCTGCCAGAGGCAAGGTAGATATACTTACTATAATGAACAGCAAAAGCATTGGCTTCTTCTCAGAAGTTAGATAGGAAGCCTACTAAATATTTACTGGATTTATATAAGAAGAAAACTTTTAGTGCAAATGAACAAAAATCTACTTCACATCATAGCAACAGATAATCATGACCTTTCAGCCAATTTCCAGATAAGCCAGGTTATAGACTTGGGACCCTTTGAATGAAACAAAGGCTAAGTCCTCTACACGATACACTACCAGAAAGTCTCACTGTCAAATTTTCCTCCATCCTTCCCCCAAGCAACGTTTGGCCTTTTACCAGGATAAATATCATTTCAGAAAAAGGAAAGGATCAGACCTTTTGGAGAAAATTAGACACTGGTTTTAAACTAACATTGATTGTAGAAGATTCAGATCATTATTGTGGCCTGCCAGTAAGAGTATGGACCTACCGAGGTCAGGTGATAATGGAGTTTTAGCCATGATCTGATTCACAGTGAGTCCAAGTCATCCCCAGATCCAACTTGTGGTCATTTTCCTAGTTTTAGTACTTGACAGGACTTCCCATATTGGTTTTCTACCCTGTGGTGTGAGATCTTAATGATGGGACAGGCCAAATGAAAGCAATTAGAGATGACTCTACCTGGGAAAACAGTAATGAAAAAACAATATTGCAGAGAGTAGTGCCACCATCAAGGACTTGAAAGATGAGATGTTTTTTCTACCACAACCTCATTTAACTCTTCTGTTTGGCCTGTACAGAATACCGAAAGATCTGAAGAATGTAGATTACCATTAGCTTCATCAAGTATTGCCTCCAATTGTACCTGATATACCAGATATAGTTTTCTAGCTTGATCAGATTAAAACATCTCTTGGTATCTGGTATGCAACTATTGATTTTACAAATACCTTTTTCTTCATAATTATCCACAAGAGCCATCAGAAATAATTTGCTGAAGAACAGCAAAACACCTTTACTCTGCTACCCCAGGGCTATATCAGTTCTCTAGCTGTATTACAACTTGGTGCATAGGAACCTTGATCATCTTTCTCATAATGTGTCATACTGATCTGTTATAATAATGACATTATGCTGATTGAACCTAGTGAACAAGAGGTAGTAAGCATTCTGGAGTTCTTGATAAAGCATCTGTGTGCCAGAGGATGGTAAATAATATAAACTGAAATTCAAGGTCTCTTTACCACAGTGAAATTTCTAGGAGTCCTACACTGATATATTCCTTCTCTGTTGATGGATAAGTTGCTTCATCTGGTCTCCCCTACAATCAAGCATGAAGCACAATGCCTAATGGGCCTATTTTGGAGACAACAATTTCCTCACTTAAGTGTGTTAACCCAGCCCATTTACTGAGTGACTTAGCTGCTAGTTTTGAGCAGGTCCCAGAACAAATGAAGGTTGTCCTACAGGTCCAAGCTGCTGCAATAGCTGGTCTGCCATTGGGATCATATGATCTAGAAGATCCAATGGTACTTGAAATATCAGTTGAGAGGATGCTGTTTGGAGTCTCTGGCAGGCCTCTATAGATGAATTGCAGTGGAGGCCATTTCGATTTTGGAGTAAATATCTGCCATCATCTGAAGACAGCTACTCTCCCTTTGAAAAACAACTCCTGGCCGGGCATGGTGGCACACAGCTGTAATCCCAGCACTTGGGAGATGGAGGCAGAAGGATTGCTGTGAGTTTGAGACCAGCCTGAGCTACATATTGTGTTCCAGGTCAGTCTCAACTACATAGTAAGATACTGTCACAAAAAGAAAGAAAGAAAGAAAGAAAGAAAGAAAGAAAGAAAGAAAGAAAGAAAGAAAGAAAGAAAGAAAGAAAGAAAGAAAGAAAGAAAGAAAGAAAGAAAGAAAGAAAGAAAGAAAGAAAGAAAGAAAGAAAGGGAAAGAAAAGAAAAGAAAAGAAAAGAAAAGAAAAGAAAAGAAAAGAAAAGAAAAGAAAAGAAAAGAAAGAAAAGAAAAACAACTCCTGTCCTGCTATTGAACCTTAATAGAAATCAAAGCCTGGCCTTGGAATACCATGTTGCATGCAATCTGAGCTGTCCATCATGGACTGGTTGCTGCTCTCTAACCCACAAAGTCATAAAATTGGACATGTACAACAACAGTTTATAACCAAACAGAAGTCATATGTGAGATCCTGCTAGAGCAGATACTGAAGGTACAAGTAATTTACCTAGAGAAGTACTCCAAATGCCCATGGTTCTTACTTTTGCTATACTGCCTTCCATCCTCCAGCATGCACCTATGACCTCATGGGGTATACCCTATGATCATTTGATAGATGAAGAGAAGATGAGGTCTAGGTTTATAGATGGTTCTGCATAATATGCAGGCACAACCTGCATTTGGCAGCTGCAGCACTATAGCCCTTTCTAAGACTTCCCTGAAGACAATGATGAAGAGAAGTCTTCACAGTTGGCAGAATTTTAGGCAGTGTACTTCACTGTATATTTTTCTTAGAAGAAAAAAATGACCAGATGTGTAACTTCCTTTTGATTCACTGGCTGTAGCTATCCAGATACTGGCCAAGAACACAACTAGAACACTGGTGGCAAAGACTTTTTGTGAATAAGTATATGCACAGACCTCTCCACATGAACAATATTCTAAAGATATTTGTGTCCCATGTAAATGCTCACCAATGGGTGACCTTAACAGAAGAAGATTTTAATAATCAAGTGAATAGGATGACCCATTCTGTGGATAGCAGTCAACGTCTTTCATTAGCCAACCCATTATTGCCTTATGGGTTCATGAGCTACGTGACCATGGTAGGAGGAATAGAGATTATGCATGGGCTCAGCAATGTGGACTTCTATTCACCAACGCTAATCTAGTTACAACCACTTCTGAATTCCCTGAGAGAAACAGTGATCAACACTAAGTCTGTAGTATGGCACTATTCCCTCAGGTGATCATTCACCTTACTGCCCAGAGGCAGGGTGACTACATCGGGCCACTTCCATTATGGAAAGGGTTGTGCTTTGTCCTTACTGGAATACATACTTATCCTGGGTATGCCTTTTCCTTTCCTACACATAACACCAAAATTACCACCACAGAATTACAGGATGTTTCATCCACCACTGTGGTATTCCTTGCACATTGCTTTTGACCAAGAAACATACAGCACAGCCAAAGAAGTATAGTGGTGGGCCCATGCTCATGGAATCATTGGTTTTACTGTGTCTTCCACCATCTAGAAGCAGGTGGATAGATAGAATGGTGTCATTGCCTTTTGAAAATGCAGTTGTAGCACCAGCTAGGTGGTCATACTTGCAAGGCTAGGGTAAAGTTATCCAGAATGGTATATATGTCCTCAATTGGTATCCAATATTTGGTACTGTTTCTCCCATAACCATTCATGAGTCCAAGAATCTATGTGTGGGACTGAGACTGTTACCCCTCCCTGTTATTCTTAGTGATGACTAGCAAAACTTCTGCTTCCTGTTCCCATAACCTTATACTTTGGTAAGCTAGCAGCCTTACTTTTAGAGGTAGGAAGGCTTCTCCCTGAAGGGACACTAATGATTTCATTAACTGGAAGCTAAGATTTCCCCAAGATCATTTTGGAATCCATGTACCTCTGAATTAAGCTAAAAAGCGAGTTACAATGTTGGCAAGGTTGATTGATCTAGAGCACCACAGGAAAATTTGACTACTATTTTACTTTAGAGGTAAGGAAAAATATTTTAAGAGTGAACAAAATATCTTACGGTATCTCCTAGTATTACACTACCTTCTTATTAAGGACAGTGGTTAAATACAACAGTCCAGCCATGATGATAAATGGCCCACAATCTTTAGGAATAAAGTATGGGTCACCCTGCCAGGTAAAGACATGCTGAGGTGTATGCTGAAGGCCAAGGAAATACAGATGAGTAGTAGTAGGTAAGTTTTAAATACTAGCTACAACCACCTGGCCATTTACAGAAGGGCACATTGTAATTGTCATAAGTATTTATTTTGCTATGCTTGTGTATACATATGTATATGTTAAACAGAGATCTTTTATTTCTTTCTTTGTAACATGATGTTGATTGATA
The DNA here is from genome assembly GCF_012274545.1 of Fukomys damarensis. Taxonomy (NCBI): domain Eukaryota; kingdom Metazoa; phylum Chordata; class Mammalia; order Rodentia; family Bathyergidae; genus Fukomys; species Fukomys damarensis. The sequence goes on from NW_022900951.1 coordinate 73,909,726, forward strand.
TCAGTACCTAAGGTACTTTTTAAATGTCAGGGACTTCATTCACATTACTTTCAATTTAAGTATGTCAGTATAAAATATAGTGACACACCATACCATTATTTCATAATTTATGACTAGTAGACACAAACATTTCAATTTATGAGTCTGTGTGTATCTTATTACATTACACTGAAGTAAGAACATTCACCAGTTTAGACCTCTGAAATAACTAAAAGCCATAGAATGAACAAGGGCAGGTTATCATTCTTAATTTTAAATAGTTTTCTTTGTTCATCTTACGTGATGTTTGACCTTTCTTAAGTCCACTGTATTTTTTGTATTATGCTTATGGGGCTCTCAGCTTTGAGAGATACTAGACAATTTTTTAACAAAGATGAATATTCCACTGTTTCGATACTATGCCAGTGGTGATAGTTGATATTCATTTTTTATTAATGAATCATAGATATTTGTTTCCTACAGTTCTCCATGTAAATCAGTATACTAAAATTTATAATTTTTGAAAATTAAGCATTTTATTTAGTTCAATAAGTCTAGAACTGTTTAAATGTATGGAACAATAAATTTATTTTTTAAAGGATATACTTCTCAATAAGGTCTTTTATTTCCCATATGTTACTCATTATGTATTCTAAAGCACATACTGCTAATCTGTGCATACAGACTTGTGTACACAGGTAAATGGCAATAGTAAAAGATTGCTTCAGTCATCTAATTTCTCAATCAAGATATTTGTATGCTAGCTCTTAAATCCAATCCAAAGTTCAAACCTATAATGCCCTGCCTGCCATTTGTACACATGAACAAAACAAAGCCCACTCTTCTGAGTTTATGTTTTTTAAAAGGCAGCGCTAAAGAATCTATAAACTCATAATCCTAGCTTTTTGATTTTGTAATCCTATGAATGCACTACTATGTGCTTCAAGGACTAACACTAGGCCTCATTAGCGCACAGACAAATGTGTCCTATATATTCATATACACCCCTCACAGCAAATTACATGGACATCTAGGAGGTGGAGCAAAATATAAAATGACTAGTTATGTGTTTTAGGTTGTTGTTTACTGAGAAATAAGCTATTTTCCCCATGTCTGCTAGGGTAGCTAGTCTCCTTATCATTCTATATAGTACAGGGATACACAGATTGACTGCTTCAGAAGAGTGGAGACGATGCAGATAGTGTTTGTGTTTGTATGGGTGCTTTGTTCTAAAATGATAATCTCAATTTTCTAAATAGTCACGCATTTTCTAGATTTATATTAATTTGGCCATTCATCATATGTTTATTCTCTGTAGTGCACAGGAGGAAAACTTAGAACTTTGTGATAAGACAGTCACAGCAGTAATATAAATATGACCATGTTAAGCACAGTAATGACATTTGTACAGGTGGTTTTCCAACTTGTTATAGCTATGGATGAATGTCTCTCAGAAAAATGTTTTTGAAAAACTTGACCTCAGATGAAAAGAAACTCACATCATTATTCTCCTCTGTAATAATATAGAGAAGAAATGGAACTCAACTTTGGTTTTCCTTCTATAAAATTGTGGAAGACCTATAGCTTATTTGAAGATTTTCTTCTAAGCTGAAATAGAAATCAGTTTACATTCTTTGGTGTAAATTATTCAACTAATACTTTAAATGTGACACTTGTTTTTCTCATAATTTGATTGTATCTGTTTAGGTATTTTCATATTTACCACACTGTAAGTTGTATGAAAACTTCATTGCAATTTGAAAACTTCAGCTTATTAAATTATCAAGACTACAGTATTTTTAATGTAATCTGTCTAATGCAAATTAATATTCCTTGTCAACATTGAGTGCTTTGAAAATATCATTTATTTCAAGATTTTTTCCTCTATTATACTTAAATATGTTAAAATGTTTTATCCTAAAGACATACGTGGATACACATGCACACATGTGCACACACATACGCGCACATACACAAAGCAGGTCCTTGGCTACGATGATTGCTATTTCAAAACCTATGCTGCTATCTCTGATTTTAACCAACATTTTATATTTCTATCCACTTCCTAGATGTCTAGATAATTTGCTGTGAGAAGTATATATGAATATATAGGACACATTTGCCTGTGCACTGATTATGCCTAGTTAGTGTACTTCTCTGTGCTAACACATAATCTTTTTGTTATGGAAGAAATGCCAAGTTTGAAAGTTTTATTTTCGAAGAAGGATCAAGGAAAATTTAAGAGCCAATCCTTGCCAAAAAAGTTGATGGAGAGATTCATTGAGATGGATAATGAGAAAGAAAGATAATAAAAGAATGAAAAGAATTAGGAGTAATTTTCAGAATTAAATAATCAACAAACACAAGATTTAAATGTTTTTTTCTTATATATAAATTGACATACTTTTAAAAAGGATTGAAAAATGCAAAATAAGCATTGCCAAAATATGGTCCTTATCACCTAAATAATGATAACAAAAAGTGAGCAATATATATTTGTATGTAAAACTATGGTAAAGAATGTTATTTATTTCCTGTAGAAGACTCATATATGCCACAGTTTGTGATTCACGAAATAGTGGTGTATTTGAAGGAAACAAAACATAACTATATCTATATTTGTTCATTTAAAAAATTCCTAATACACTAATAAAAAGTCAATTAATGTGGTGCCATAAATATACTTGAAGCCATTGTGACTAAACAAACGAAAAATAATTAACTGTTCTTTTGAGTAGTATAGGTGGCAGAGATGAGTAATTCTCTAGGTTAATTTTTTTTAAGTTCTTGATGAGTCCCCATATATCAGATGAGGACATAAACATTTTCAGCACTGGAACAAACAAAAGTGATGATTTATGGGACTAGCTGTAGGTCTGACTTGGGTCAACACAGAGACTGTTTCCATAGAGGATTGAAATGAAACAAGCTGGCTTAGTAGTCTGGAATTGCTGTATTAATTGACTTAGTTTAATCTTATGAATGATTTTGTAATTCTCACAGTGGGGGAAATTTGACAACATCAACAGCATTTAGTGAATATAATTAGTAACTTTGAAAACAAATGCCTTTTTATTCTATAAAAGCTCTGTTCCAAGGGAATTTCAACCATGAGATTATTTTTCAAAAAAACATAGCTGCTGTGACTGAATGTGATCAGTCACCTTACAAACTGATTTTCCTATCAAATGAAGCCATCCTAATGAAGGAACAATACGACCTTAACAAGTAATTGCATAGCAAATAACATCAAGACTCAAAAAATGGGATCATATCAAATTGAAAAGCTTTTCCACAGCCAAGAAAAAACCAATAGAGTGAGGAGAAAACCTAGAGAATGGGTAAAAATTTTTGCCAGCTATGCCTCAGACAGGAGACTAATATCTAGAATATATAAACAATTTAATAAATTATTAGAACTCCTATAGATCCCAGTGAGAACCAGTGTGGACCAGAGCAGCACAGCTGGAGGCAGATCCAGTCACGGTCCTGGCCCAACCCCAGCAACTGGGTACACAGGACCAATTCAAAGGCCCACATGGAAAAGAGCTGCATAGACATAAAAGCATCGGCCAGAGACCCAGCCCAGTACCATCAGTAAGTGAGTGGAGACCCTAGGCAAAAAGCCTCCTCAGATACCAGAGACTGAGGTACCCAAGTAAAACCCCTCCAAGATAACAGCTACATAGAGGGGCAGCCCTACCCAAAGGCATGCCTAGATAACATCCCAAGTGTGCACAGGCCCCAGCCAGAAGCCCACCCAGACAACGCGTCAGGTCATGGATGCAGAAGGCCACCATTTTGAACACAGAAATTGGTGCACTGGTGAGCAGCAGAGAAAAGGCTATTTAGTGGCTTGCTGAGAATTGAAGATCACTGGGTGAGCAAAAAGTTCCCTCAGCAAAGGCACAGCAGGCTGCATCTGTTGAAATGAGAAGATACATAAATAAGTTTAAAAACCAGACTTCCCATTCACCTAAGGCAACCCCAAAGGGAAACAGGATGGAACAATCTGATACTCAATCACCTGGACTCCCTGAACTGGCAATGAAGGAGGATTTAGAAAAAATGAAATCAGAAAAATTTCTCAAATAGCAACGGATTATGCCCTAGTGGAATACATGATTAATAAATCTAGATGGTACACAGATAAAAATAGAGGAGCTGAGGATCATGATGGAATCCCAACATAGAAAACAAGTGAAATCCATAAAATAGATGCAAACAGATTTCCAGGAGACTAAAAACTCCTTTGAAAGTTTATACAGTAGAATGAGCCAATGTGATGACAGAATGTTAGTTATAAAAGATAAGATTGCAATTAGTGACCAGAAAAAGAAAAAAATTTTAAAAATAGTAAGGGACCATGAGAAATCAATCCAGCAGCTCCTAGATGATGCAAAAAAGAATAACATATGCCTGAGCAGAGTCAATAAAGTAACAGGAAAGATAGAGTGCAGATGACATTAAAAAAAATCTGTTCACAAAAGTAATGGCAGAACGCTTCCCAATTAGGGGAAAAAGAACTTGACATGCAAATAACTGAAGCATATAGTACTCCAAGTAGCCATGATCAAGAAACATCTACACAAAGGCATATAAAAGTTATGATTCCAGAAACCCAAAAGAAGAACAAAATTCTACAAACAGAGAGAGAGAGAAAAAAATCACATATATAGGAAAGCCCATCAGAATCACAGAAGGATGTCAACACAAAACCTAAAAGCATTAAGAGCTTGGAGTGACATGTCAAGTCCTAAAGGAAAGCAGCCTCCAACCCAGATTGATGTACCCTGAAAAACTGTCTTTCAAAATGGTTGGAGAATAAGATACTTTCATGACAAAGAGCACCTTAGCAACTTCATGAATACCAAAACTACACTCAAAAATTTTTAAAATAATATGCTCGGAAAAGACAATGAGGATCACAACACCAGGAAGCCCAGCAGAATGAATCCATCAGTCACAAAAGGAAGTAAACTGTAAAGGGGGAGAATCCAACAGAAAGAAAAGGTCATGACAAGGATACGTTAATACATATAAGGTATAACCATCTATGTTAATGGTCTCAAGTCACCAATCAAAAGAAATAGATGGGCATAATGAGTCATGAAGAAAGATCAAACCATATGCTTCATGCAAGGAACACACTACAAAAAGAAACTCATAGACTGAAAGTTAAAAGGGTAAAAAGCAATACTTCCTGAGACAGGAACCCAGAAAACAGCAGGAGTAGCTATCCTCTTGCAGATGAAGACCAACACTGATTCAAAGAGACAAGGATACGACATCATTGTAATGGGAATAATCCAAGAGGAAGAGATGACAATCATAATATGTATGCACCAAATACTACTGCACCCGACTATATAAAACAAATATTAAATGAACATGAAAAATAAAAAAGCATTAATACAATAGTAGTAGGTGATCTCAATACCCCCACAGTCACAAATAGTTCAACTAGACAAAAAATAAATACTGAAATACTACAAGTCAAACTTTTGAACAAAAGAACTTAATGTTCACAGAGTGTTCCAACCCATAAAACCAGAATACATATTCTTTTCAGTTGAACATGGAGCCTACTCAAAAATAGACCACTTACTCATTCATAGAACATGTCTAAGTAGTGAAAAGGAATTGAAGTTATCTCTTTATATTATCAGACGATAGTATGATAAAAATGGAGATCAGTAGCAAAATAGAGAAGTGACAGATTCCTAAATATGTATCAACTAGCAAAGTTGAACAAAAAAGACCTAAGAATTCTAAACAACCCAATATCAATCAATGAAATTGAAAATGTAATAAAAAACTTGCCAACAAAAAGAGCCTGGGCCCTAATGGCTTCACTGCTGAATTCTACAAGACATGTAGAGATGAACTATTGGCACTACTGTTTAAACTATTCAGTGAAATTGAAAGCTAAGTATCACCTTGATCTCCAAAGCAGAGAAAGACTCAAATGAAAAAGAGAATATAGACAAATCTCACTAATGAATGTAGATCCTCAATAAGTTACTGGCAAACAGAATGAAGATCATGCACCCTGAACAAGTGGGATTCATCCCAGGGATGCAGTGATAGTTCCATAGATACAAATCAATAAATGTAATACACTATATTAATACAGCCAAGGACAAAAACCATATGATCATATCAATAGTTACAAAAAAATGTGTTGGAGAAAATCCAACATGAATTCATGATAAAAACCCTACAGGGCTAGGGATTTAGCTCAGTGGTGCTGCTGCCTGCTTTGCAAGCACAAGGACCTGAGTTGGATCCCTCGTACCAAAAACAAAAACAAAAAAACAACCCGACAAATATTTGGAATAGATTGTCTCTACCTCAATATAATAAAAGCCATCTATGAGAAATCAACAGCCAATATCATAATAAATGGTCAAACACAAATCCTTCACACTAAAATCAGGAAAAAGACAAAGATTTCCACTATCCCCACTCCTGTTCAATACAGTCTGGAAACATTAGCTACAGCAATTAGACAAGAGAAAGAAATAGGAATAAAGATAGAAAATGAATAAATCATACTGTCATTATTTGTAAATGAGATGATACTCTATATAGAAAACCCCAAGAACACCACCAAAAGTCTTTTAGACTTAATAACCAAATTCAGCAAAGTTGCTGGACAAAAGGTCACCAGAAATATCAATAGCTATCCTGTACATGAACAACAGACTCACTGAGAGAGAAATGGGGCACAAATTCCTTTTACAATAACATCCAAAATAATTGAAGTACCTAGGAAACAACCTAACAAAAGAAATCAAAGACCTCTACTCTGAAAACTGTAGCACTCTGAAAAAAGAGATCAAAGGTGATATCAAAAAATGGAATGACATCACTTGCTCCTGGGTAGGAAGAACCAATATAATGAAAATGGCCATAGTTCCAAAGCTGATATACAGATTCATTTCAATCCCAATTGAAATCCCAGCAGGATACTTCACAGGCCTTGAGAAAACAATCTGAAAATTCATTTGGAACAAGAAGAGACCTAGAATACCAAAGGTAATTTTAGGCAATAAAGAGAAGTTAGGGAGTATCACAATCCCCATCTTGAAACTATACTACAAAGCTACTGTGATATAAACAACACAGTACTGTCAAAGAAACAGACATGAGGACCAGTGAAATGGAATAGAAGATACAGAAACAACTCCAGACACACTCAGCCATCTTATCATTGACAAAGGAGCCAAACACCTTCACTGGAGGAAAGATAGCCACTTTAATAAATGGTGCTGGAAAAACTGGGTTTCAACTTTCCAAAGTTTAAAACTGGGCATGTATCTCTCACCGTGCACTAAACTAAAACCAAAATGGATTAAAGATCTAAGTATTAAAACAGAAACACTAAATCGGCTGGAAGAGAGGTTAGAACTCTCGAAGACTTTGGTGTAGGAAAAAAGATTTTGTGAACAAAACTTCAGTTGCATGTGAACTAGCACAGTCAACAAGTTGCATGTCTTCTTATTAACAAGCTTCTGTACATCAGAGGGACCACCAATAGTATGAAGAGATAACCCACAATGTGGGAAAACGTTTTCACCATCTGTTCCTCAAAAGGTTTAGTATCTAGAATATATAAAGAATTTTTAAAAATCAGACCTTCCCAATTTGAAGACCCAATCCAAATGTGGGCATCTGAATTGTAGAGACATTTCTGAGAAAAAGAAATAGTAATAGCAAATAAACACATGAAAAAAATGTTTAACACCACTGGACATTCAAGAGATGCAAATGAAATCAGAAAGGCTGCTATCAAGAAATCAACCAATAACAAATGCTGGCAGGGGTGTGGAGAAAAAGGAACCTACTCTACTACTGATGACAGTGTATCGTGGTACAACCACTGTAGGAATCAGTATGGAGATAGCTCAAAGAACTAGGACTGGATATCTCACTTGACCCAGTTATTCTCCTGCGGAGTATCTTCCCAAAAGAATTGAAAGAATCATACCGCAGCAAAATAGTGCACCCATGTTCATAGCGGCACAGTTTGTAATAGCTTAAGCTTAGAAACAGCCCAATTTCCCATCAACTGGAGACTAGATAAAGAAAATGTGGGATTTTAAAAAAATAAAACAGAATACAACTCAGCAATAATGAATGAAAAAATCAGAGCCATTTATAGCTAAATGAATGCACATCGTGGCCATACTTTTAAGTGAAGTAAATAGGACACATATGTGTAACTACTAAATCGTTTCTCTGGTATGAGAAACTAAAAGTGTAAATAAGGGCTAAAAGACATAATAGATAATGTGAAATCGGAAAAAAGGGGGCAAAGGGGAAGGGGAAGTGGCGAGGGCAGGGGAAAGGAAAGAATGGAATGAAATTAAAATGAGAAAATGAACAAGTGAATACAAAGTGTTTTTAAATAGGGATCAGCAGAGGGATTGAAAGGAGGGCAGGGGAGCAGGGAAAAAAATAAGAACCCAGATAGATTATGTAAAGGTATGATTTCTAATGATGAATGTTATTATATTGTATACCTTAAATGTACTGATGAAATTAATAAAAATAATAATTTAAATTCCCCAAATGAAAGAGAAAAATGAAAAATTGGGTAGCTGAAATGAACAGACCCTTCTTAAAAGTACAAACAGCCAATAAAGTGAAGAAACCATTTTTAGCGTGGCTGGCCATTAGAGAAATGCAAATTAAAATACCACTGAGATTTTATCTCTTACACCTTACAGAATGGTTATCATGAGGAAATAATAACAAATGCTGGTAAGGCCATGGCAAAAAGGAATCGTACATTTTGTTGGGATTATAAACTAGTATGATCACTATGGAAATCAGTACGGAGATTTCTTAAAAAAACAAAAATAGAAATTTAATTCAGTCTAGATATTCTCTTAATAGTTATCTTCATGAGAACAGACATATTTCTGTAACACATGCATAGTGATGTTTATAGCAGCACAATTCATAATAGCTAAATCTTGGAAGCAGCCTATATATTCATCATCATAGGACGGGGTAAATAAAGTGTGACATTTCTAATATATAATGGAATACTACTTTGCTATAAAGAAGGATAAACTGCAGTCATTTATAGGAAAATAATGTTAAGTGAAATAAATTTGACAGAGAAGCTGTATGATTTTTCTTATATGAGAAATCCAAAATTACTGCATACCTAAAATGTACCAATAAACTCAATTTTTAAAATATCCAAATTATAAATAAAGATCAAACTAAAATATAGATTAAAAGATATAGATCTACTGCAAATGGCAGGGTGGGAAGAGATGGAGAGAAGGGGGAAGGAAAGGAGGGGAAAGGAATGTAAAAAATACTTAACATGTCATGTACACATATCAAATACAATGAATATGGTCATTATGTATTGCAAATATGTACTAATGAAAAAAGCCAGTGAAGGTTTGTAAAATGGCAATTAATTTTAAAATAAGTCACTTTGATAATTTTAGAGAATCTAAATTATTTATGTTCATTTAAATACTTTTTAGTTAGTTCTTGTGCACTAAATTGACTGTATTTATTTAGTCTCTACTCTCTGTGAATCCCTGTGCTAAGTTCTTCAGGGATAAAGAGAAATAAAACATACATATCCAGGCCTTAATTTGCTTATGAGCTTGTCAGTGGATACAGAACATTGCAAATCTAAAGAAAGACATCCGAGAGCCAAGAGCATTGTGTGGGGGAGAGGTGGATGAATTTTATATAATAGCACAAATGAAAAATAAATTATGTTGCTCAGAAACACTGGTTGTCTGCACAACAATAAAGTACTCTATTAGATGATTTCCAACACTTTTAAGCAACTCCACTTCTGTGGGGGGGGGAGAAAAATGCTAGGCTCAAATACATGTACTTTTCTTCTCTCCCAAAAATAATCTCTTCAATTTTATTTTTCCTGATTTATATGATGGGGATGAGCACAATGACTTGCCATTCTTTTTTTTTCCTGGTTATTTCATTTTAAATATGAATTCTCAGAATACTTTCTTCCTTTTTATGCTGCAATATTAGTATCTTTGACATTGTTTTTCAAGTTCCTACCTACTTTCTACATACAATTTAATGTCAGTAGTTTTAAAACTTTGGATAAGATTTGGTACCTTTTCAAAAGGAATTATATGAAAGTACTACTCTATGACTGTTATATCTCCTCATCCCTCTTACTAAGTAGTCATAAAAACCAAGTAAAATTTCATTTAGCAAAAGCGATCATGAAATTTTCTAGATTAATAAGAAGAAGTTATGATTTATCATTCAATATGAAGGACTCCTTTATTATCTGAGCATCTGGGTATGAGGAAATGTAAGCTCTTTCAAGGCTGAATGTTTAAAGTTCAGTCTTTAAATTCAAGCAAGTAGCTTTATACACATTATAAAACAAAATGCTTAGAAACTTGGGCCAAGGGGAATAAAAATGTATTATAGGCTGATACTTAAAGATTTGGGAAAAGATATAGATACTTGATTCCAAGAATTTTCATGAATCAGAACTGGGACCGTTGAGATCTCTTTCAGTTTCTAAATTTGAGCATTGGTTAAATGTATAAGAGACTGCAGCGCTCACTGATTTTTTTTTTAAGCAACTCATTAGTACCTTGTGTTATTTTATCAGAGTCATACATGTTGATGGCTAGGAGAGATTTTAACCTGACCATAATTTTCAAAGTAACTTTACTGAGGTATATTTGATATACAATAAAAAGTATTCATTTAGGTGTACACATTGGTGAACTTTGGCGTTTTTATACAGATTTGGAATCTCCACTACAATCAACCAATGTAGTTTCCTCATGCCCCTGGGCCTGCATACACCTCAGTTCTTCTAATGCCTTGCTTTTGATAACTCATTTTGCTGTCTTTTAGGATCATAGCAATGAAATCATACAATAGCCTTTGTTTTACTTTGTGTTTTGTGTGAGTTCTTTTACTTAATGTAATGTTGTGACACATATCAATGGTTTGTTTTTATTACCAATTAGTGTCTTATTATATGGATAATCCATAGTTTGTTTTTCTCTTCATTTAGCTATGGACAATTAGATGGTTTCTATTTTTGTGCTATTCTAGATGATGATCCTATCACTAAGTATAATAAATACATAAATCCATCTGTCTTGAGTAATGACCTAGGAGTGGGAAGATGGGGTCATATGGAAAGTAGAGATTTAATTTTTAAAAACATTGTGTTCTAAAGAGTCTAAACCATTTTCTTTTATAAGATTAAAGTAAAGCATAATGATATGCCATTTTATACTTAAGAGATTAGCAAAGATATTCTATTTTGATAACACCAAGTGGGAGTATGAACAAGGATCAAAAGTAACTGCTGCCAATAGTGTTGTTACATTCATTTTGGAAAACAGTTTGGTACTCTCTAAAAGTACAGAAGGTACAATACTGAGAAATGCCACTTATAGCATATATTCTAACATGTACAAGAAGTATCACATCATCAGAGGTTTCAGTTGGCAAAGGTAAAAGGCACTACACAGAATTCAAAAAGATATTTGTGAATAACATATCCAATAAGAGATTAATATCTAGAATACATAAAGAACTACAACTTGACAACACAAAGATGAGCAACACACCTTAAAAATAGGGTGACCAATATTTTAATATACATGTCTCTAAAAGTATATATGTATAGATGACCAATCAGCTCATGAAAAAATATTCAATATCAGGAATCAGCAGAAAATTGTGAATCAAAAACCACAAAGAGATGCCAGTTCACACTCATTAAGACAATTATTTAATAAACAGTGTTGCCAAGGATGTAGAAAATTTGGAATCGTTGTTCAGTGTAATCCTGGTTGTAATATAAAATGAGAAACAATATAGTGGTTACTACAATAATTAAACTTTGAATTACCAAATGATCCTGCAGTTTCACTTCTGGAAATAGAAATTTGAAACAACTAAAATCTGCATTTATAGATGAATGGATAAAGTGTGGTGTGCGTATGCAGTGGAACAGCACTCAACCTTTAAAAATAATTAAATTCTAGGGCCTGGAGATGGAGCTTAGCAAAGCACCTGCTCAGAGTTTATGAAGCCCCGGGTTTTTTGTTTGTTTTTTTTTTTAATATTGAGTTTACCAGTCAGTACATTTTAGGTATACATTATGATCAAATTCATCATTGGGAATTTATACCTGTTTATGATATATCTTGGTTCTTTTTTTTCCCATTCCCTGTCCTCTCTTCAACCTCTCCTCCCTTCCCTATTTACATAAGCTGTTTGCCTGTTCCCCCCGCTTTTTTTTCTTTGAGGCCCAGGTTTTGATCCCTGGCAACAGGAAAATATATAGAAGGATTGATACTGTATGAGTCCAGTAGAGGTACCTAGAGTAGTCAAATTCATAGGGAGAGAGAAAGTAAGCTAGTGGTTATGAGCACTTAAGGGGGAAAGAGTGTGAAGTGTTTAATGGTAGAGTTAAAGTTTGGCATGATGAAAATTTCTGGAGATGGATAGAATACCAGTCTGAATGTACTTACTGCCACTGAACTATACACTTAATCATGGTTAAAACGCTAAATTTTATATGTATTTCATTGTAGTGAAAAAATGTTCACAGCAGCATTATATTTAATATAATAATCAGAAATAATTATTTCCCCCAGAGAAAAGGAAAATGCAATAATAAAAATGCTCAACAGGAGACTACCTAAAACTAGTTATATTCATATTGTAAAATAGTATGCAATAATGAAAATGATTTAATATAGTTACTAGCATCAATATAATTAAGAGCCTCCTTGCTGGGCCTCGTGATACAGTCCTGTAATCCCAGCACTCTGGAAGGCTGAGGTAGGAGGATCACAAATTTGACCCCAGCCTCAGCAACTTAGCATGTTAGTGAGACCTTGTCTGAATACAAGAGATATAGTTTTTGTGAAGGCTGTAGATTTCATTCCCCATATAGAAACAAACAAACAAAAAAAGGAAAATAAAATAACAACCATAATAAAATTCTAAACATCCTCATTTATCAAAGCAATCTTCCTTTACTGCTCTGGCTGCTAATTAAGCTCTCCAAACAGTATATGTATTAGACCATCAAAAGTTGCTCTTTTACTAATGTTAAGTCTTCAAACCCTGTTCAATTATATGGTATGTACATAGCCAATGAGTCCAGTGCATCTTTTTGGTATTGGTGATGATAATCTTTTAAGCTGTGTACTACAGTGAAGGCAACAGCAAATTTACTTCACATCCTCTTCCAGTCTTACAGTTTTTGTTTTTGGTTTTTTTTTTGAGACAGGGTCTCACTATGTAGTTAAGACTGACCTGGAACTCACTATGTAGCCCAGGCTGGTCTTGAACTCACAGCGATCCTCCCGCCTCAGCCTCCCTAGTGCTAGGATTAGACTGACCTGACTCACTATGTAGCCCAGGCTGGTCTTGAACTCACAGCGATCCTCCCGCCTCAGCCTCCCTAGTGCTAGGATTATAGGCATGCGCCACCACGCCCTGCTCAGTCTTACAGTTTTGTTAAGTAAAATGCTCATTACAAAAAAACTTGAACATTTTATTTGTTTAAACTGTGTCTGTGAAAAAAACATTTAACACCCAAGAGAGATTCATATGTATAAACTATTTAAATATCGATTTAAAATAATTTGAATTTTTTAAAAACTAGTCGCAGAAGAATTTCTGTTCAGTATGCTTAATATAGACAAGTTGATTAACTGAAAGCACTTTAAGGCAGCAGACCAACTTTTCTTTGTAAAGTGTAGACACATTTCATTAATTCATCTGGCCTTTCCTAAAATGAGTGCAAATGTTTGTTGATTTGCCACTGGTCCTGGCTACTTCTGGCTCTTCCACACACAGGACATTCTCCTAAAATTAGACTATGAGGAAAATGCCAAGAAGTGGATCAGTAAGGGTAGGAAAGCAGGATATGTCTTCTCAGAAACTAATGTTATCAGTCTTCCACTGGACCTGAAGGTAGCAATTGAGATAAACTTTTATTCTATTTAATGTTGTCATGCTTTGAAATTTAAGCTCTCCTTACACAAGACTGCTACCATAAATTAAGCTAACAAGTACAAAACTTAGATTGCTTGACTTTTTACAGAAATGATATCATCTCTTCCTTTTTGTTGATGATGCTATTATACCCAATTCAAAAGTGTAAAAATGGGACAATGAGCCCTATATAAAGAATTAAGACATCTTTCTACTGAATTACATTTGGCTGAAAAAGTGTCATCACTGGTCATGCAGTACCCCAAAAAACATTTTAGGTGACAAATTTAGAAGTAAAGCCAGGAAAGTATGTATTAAACCTGTCTAGTTGTAGCTACAGAGCTAATGTCTTTATGGTAATTGCAGTCCTTAAATTACATTATCTTTCTCAATGTTATTGCAGTGTGTAGTGGTATTGAAGAAAGCAATAATTTGTAAACAACCCTTGGCAGAGAGCACAGAACTTAATTTTGTTTAAATAAAGGAGACTAACATTAGAATTCATGTGCTGTGTAAAGACTGGCAAGCAGTAGTTGTTGTTTTGATATATGCACTGGAGCATTCATGATTGCTTAAATGTTAACTGTTCCATGAATATACAAATACAAAAGTGAGAAAAGAAGCCATGGCTAGGAAAATTTTTTACTAAAAGAAATAAAGTTGAATTATTTGATCATCTTGGTAGTTTCAGTGGTTTTATTTCAATTACTCAACTAAATTCCTTCACTAAATTTTGTATCTCATTTCTATTCAAGGATGATCCAAAGCAAATGTGTATTGTATATTGTTACTGATTGTTAGGACTGTTGCCCTTTTTTTTTTTTTTTTGCTATAAAACCTGTTAACTTTGCTGAGTTCTGTGTGACCACTTGTATAAATATCAGGGGGAAGCAGGAAGGATTGAAAGGACATCTTCCTGGTGCAGTGTCGAGCCATGGACTTTTATTTTACATTAAAGTTTTAATGCACTTTGCTAGTCATAGTGGCATGCTGCAATCCCAGCATTCTAGAAGGCTGAGGAAAAAGGATGGCAAGTTGGACTCCAGCTTAGGGACATAGTGATTTAAGGAGACTCAGACTCAAAAAATAATAAAGAGCTGGGAATGTAGCTCAGTGCAATGACCCTGGTTTCAATTTCCAGTATCACTTAAAAAACAAAGGTTTAATGTACTTTAATGATAGACTTACTTAAATGTGTCCAGAAAATTTTCCTAAAGTAATATGCACATACTTTCTATCCATTTCATTTCTTATATTGTTTATGAGCAAATCTGTTTTTGTCTCTGATCAATATACATTTTACAGCCGTTTATGGAGTACCTAGTGCTTTGCTCATACCTTCTTGCTTTTTTCCATGAGAAAACCACACTCATGAAGCTAGCTAGGTATTTGCTCCTTTATTCATTATTATAATTCTCTGTGTCACTTTGCAGTTGAAGTGTAAAACTACTTTTGGGCACAGTCATGTGTATGGTCCACTGCTTTGTTCCTGTGTATGGTAACCTATGAACCTAACTATGTTCTCACTCTTGGCCTTGGACTCCAAATGAAGGTTCTGATGTGGGTAGTGCCATACTGGCATATATAGGTGCCCAGGGAATGCAGTACCAGCATATGCCAGTGTCATGGAAAAGGGATGGTGCTTCCTCTTTTTGTTCTCTTTTTCTTTCCACTATACACTATGGTCTGATTTCATTGAGTAAATTCTGTTTGGCATAGAGGTCAGGGCATTAGTGTCTTAATAGCCAATATAATAGCCCTGAAATTTGGACATGAGCAATATATTAGTGAGGCAAGAACATTATGGCAAGCACTGAAACCTGATATCTGCAACATGAAATTTGATATTCTGATTCAAACTTCCTGAGTAATGAGCAACAATTCTTATTTGTCAATAAGAAGTGAATCTGCAGCTTGGGTTAGCATGGAAGGTGTGAATGATATGCTGGGTTAAGTAGTCCATCACTCTGCTAATACACAGCACGAAAAACACACCATAGCATCATTAAAGTGTATTTTCAACACAATTTTAGGTGAAAGGTGAGGGACAATTTAGAAGATGTATGAAAAATGTATCTGATACAGCACAGAGCACACTGACTCATCTGCTCTTAGATAAGTACATGGTAAATTATAATACAAGGCAGTTATATTTACTTGAGTTAATCAAGAATATTCAGAGTAATTCTGTCCTTCAGAAGCTACAAATTGCTAGACAATTCTCAAATTTTAAATTGACACAAGCCTTAAAAACACGTTGACCATTTAACTGCTTATATTTAAAAGCAATAGTGAAAGTGCCCAGAGAAGGTGTAGACAATTCCCAAGCACCTACTCACCTAGAAATTTCTTTTTAAGTTTGTGTTAGTGTCATTCAAACTTTGGTGTGTATCATAATCACCTCGAGCTGATATCGGAATTTTTTCTCTAGCATGTTAAAATATAAATTGCTGGAGCGCAGCCTGAGTGTTTCTGGATTCGGTTGATTGGGAGCAGGACCCCAAAATTTGCCTTTCTATCAAGTTTCTAGATGAGGTTGATATCCTGTTCCAGGGATCACAGTTTCACAATCAGTAAGTTAGTCACACCCTTGAATTCTTGATATCTTATTCTTATTTCTTCAATTGCTCGTTGCCCTCAGTCCTAATTATGCTAAACTTATTCAGAATGATAATTATAATAACTTTTGTCACTTAGCCTCATAATTTTACAGATGGTGGCTCTGCTGCCCTCCTCTATTGTCTAGTGATTATTGGCAGTCAGTGTTTTAAAAAAAATACCCTTACGTATTATCTCCTTTTGCAATCTATCCATTTCTTTTAATTTTGCATACTTGGCCCTGTACTAAAACAATGCTAGAAGGTTACTAAAGATTTTCCTAATCGCTAAATTAGCCTGTAATTATCTTTGGGTTTTTTGTAGCATTTATTCTTTCAACATTACTGAAATAAATTGAATATAGTCCTCATTCTTAAGGAAGTCACAATCCGGCATATAAGACCTATTGTGTAAATAAAAGTATATATTTTGGTATTTATAAGTGCTATAACTAGAGTATATATAAGTTACTATGGGAAAAAAAAGCAACGTACTAATTCTATTCAGGGAAGATTTGAAAGATGCATTACTAGTAACCATCACTCTCCCTGAATGATCCTTCTCTTCTCCACATTCTTTGTTATAACTCACAAATCTTGATCCAGTATGCATAAGTGACGATGCTGCGTTCTGGCATCATCCCTTCTTAACTCTGTGCACTAGACCAAACTATTTATATGCACTATCTTACCTGTAAAATTGACATATTAATAGCCAATATGGTGAATTGAGAATTTTTAAAAAAGTATGTCAGCTCTTTATAAAGGAAGAAAGGCATTCTGTGGTGAAGAATAAAAAAAAAAGGGATGGACATCATCAGCCATTTGTGGAACCATCAAATGAATATGAAGTACCATTGTTCTGTATGCTGAGTATACAAAACATGAATAAACAGACACAAAAACTTTACTTATGCCTAGCATAGCTGAATTGGTGCGAGGGGTAGGAAAGGATAATAAGTAGAAATTAAATTGGGGTGACAATAAGTTACCAGATCACAGAGGAACTTAGGTCATGATGATGACTTAATTCTGTGTGAAGATGGGAAAAAAACGGTAGGCTCATGTCACTTCTGGTCTGGATGATCGTCTTGGCCATAAATATTCTTAAATTATGCAAAAAAGTATATGAACATTCATTCATTTTATAACTAAACTGTGACATGAAGTATTTAAGTTACTTGCTAAAAATCTTACAACTAAGAAATGTTGAAGTTCTCAGTTCAAACCCGGTTGTAGTTGAATCCAAAATCTGTGCTCAACAATTAGCTGAATAAAATTTTGACCTGTATGTTATGAGTTTAGGTAACCATTTAATATTTTTAAAAGAGAGCTGGACACTATCATATGTATGTTTAAGACCCATAATTAGGTTATGTCATGTAGGATAAAATGAAGCAGAAAGAATGGAATGGTCATGATTTCCGTTTCAGAGAGTATCTCCACATAGCTAATGCCTCTCTTTAAAATACTAGCTGCCTTCTCCTTAGTAAAGCCAGCTTACTCTAGCATTATCACCTTCCTTGTTTTGGATATGATAAGTCAGACTTTTATGTCAGTGTTTTCTTTATGTAATGATATATTTTATACTAAATTCTAAGATTGAGGCATCAAACATCCCATGCATTGTTAGTCATCTCTTATTCCTAATGTTCAGTACAGTCCCCAGATCACAGAAAAATGGATTATAACTTTATCTTGAAATTTACTCCCACTTAACTCTAAGTACATATGGTATCCTGGAAAACTTTTGCTTCCTCCCCACCCCTACTTTTGTACGTGTGTGTTTGTTTTTGCACAAGTGAGTGTATACATATATACATGAAAGCAAGAGTAGAGTTGCTATAGCTTGTATCTAAATGACCCTCCAAGTCTCATGCAGTCATAGAGGGGCTTTACGGATGTGGCTGGATCTAGGGTGTGAGATGATGAGATTAAGGATGTGATTTCAGAATCAATGGTTCCATGCTAGGGTTAAGCATTTCCATCCTAGGTGTGTGTTACCCTCCCTAAGGGCAAATAGCATGAATAGAATACAAGAAATGGAAACAGTGCTGCTGCCATCACTTGCTACTTGCTTCTCTGCTATTTTCCTATTTTGGCAGAGATGATATGGTTATAATTGATATGTGTTGACTTATCCTTGTCTTGACTTTTTTTGTTGTTGTTGGATTCTCCCCCTTTGCATTTAATTTATTTTCATGCCTGATGGATTCATTCTGCTGGTCTTCCTGGGGTTGTGATCCTCATTGTCATTTCCTAGGGTATATTCTTTAAATGTTTGAGTGTTGGTTTGGTATTCATGAAGTTGCCAAGGTGCTCTTTGTCATGAAAGTATCTTATTCTCCAACCATTTCGAAAGATAGTTTTGCAGGGTACATCTATCTGGGTTGTAGGTTATTTTATATTAGGGCTTAAAATACATCACTCCATCCAATTCTTGCCTTGAAGCTTTCTGTTGAGAATTCTTCTGTGATTCTGATGGGCTTTCCTTTATTTGCAATTTGTTTCTTTTCTCTGACTTCTTGTAGAATTTTGTTCTTCTGTTGGGTTTCTGGAATCTTAACTAGTATATGCCTTTGTGTAGTTTTTTATTATTATTATTATTTTGGCTAGTTGAAGTCCTGTATGAGTCACTTATCTGTATGTCAGATTGTTTTCCCCTACTTGAGAAGTTTTCTGCCATTACTTCTGTGAATAGTTTTTTTATTTTATCTGCACTCTCTCCTATTTCTTCATTGACTCCAGTCAGTCTTATATTATTTTTCTTTGCATCATCTAGCAGCTGTTGGATTGATTTCTCATGGTCCCTTACTATTTTTAAGAAATTTTTTTCTTTTTAATCTCCTGGAAATCTGTTTGTTTCCATTTTATGGATTCTATTTGATTCCCATGTTGGGATTCCATCATGATCCTCAGCTCCTCTATTTTTTTTTTTATCTGTGTCCACTCTAGATTTATTAATTATGTCTTGCACTATGGGCACAATCTCTGCTGTTGTCTGAGAAATTATTTGTGACTTCATTTTTTCCTGATCCTATTTCATTGCCTGTTCAAGGAGTCCAGGTGGTTGAGTATCAGATTGTTCCATCCTATTTCCCTTTGGGGTTGCATTAGGTGATCTGGAAGTCTGGTTTTGGAACTTATTTATGTGTCTTCTCATTTCAACAGGCGCAGCCTGCTGTGCCTTTGCTGAGGGAACTTTTTGTTCACCCAATGGTCTTCAGTTCTCACCAAGCCACCCATAGCCCTGTTCTATGCTATTGACCAGTACAGCAATTCCTGGTTCAAACCACTAATGCTATGGGGTGGGCCTCGGACTGAAGCTTGTGGGCCTGTGCAGCTCTTTCTTGTGCAGGCCTTGGCTGGGCATGTTTGGCCCATCCTCTGGTTTTGGGGGCAGATCCCTGGCTGGGATTTGCCCATAGCTTCACTGGTGTTGACCACACTGCTGTTCCCAGGGATCTGTGAACACTCGCAGATGCTATGGTATGGGCCTCTGCAGCTCTTTACTGGGTGGGCCAAGGCTGGAGAGGCTTGCCCAAGCCTCTGGGGCCGGAGAGGATCCCTGGTTGGGATCTTCCTGCAGCAGTTCTGGTCTGGACCATACTGCTGCTCCCCAGGACCTCTAAATTAATTCCATTATTAATTTTCATAGGTAACATTTAGGGGCTGGGTGATTATAATTAAAATTGGTATATTATTAACTAGTGGCACTTTGTCATTTTACAGTGACTCTTTTTGTGATTGTTATTCATTGATAAAGGAATTTATGGGCCTGGTATTTAGCTCAGTGGTGCCCCCTGCCTTGCAAGTGCAAGGTCCCGAGTTTGATTCCTGGTACATAACATATTGTTTTTAGCTTTTGAAAGAATTACTAATTCCTTTCTTTTTTTTTCCTTCTTTTTTGTGGTACCGGGAATTGAACTCAGGACTTTGCACTTGTGAGGCAGGTGGCAGAATTATTGTTAATTTCTGAAACTTCTATTCGTGTTTTTATTGTTTGAAAATATTTATAAGACAGGGGAGTGTGACCATTTTGCTCATCCTTCTGTCTCTTTCACAAAGAATTCATGTAGCTGTTTAATGCCCTACTTAACTGGCTGGTCAAAAGAGACAAAATGCTAAAGCAGAGATACGAAAATGTACCTTGCTACTGGTTAGAGCAAACTTTGAGATGCTGACATTATAGTCTTCAATGAGACATAGGCAATGCATGATAGTATTGTTTGGATATTTGCTCTAATATCACATTTTTAACATAGTTTTCAGTTAACCAGACATCAAATTGACAATTTTTTTACTTAATTAACTAACCCCAGCATTTTGGAGATGATTTTGTACATACTTACTTTTGATTACTTTTGTTCTACTCTGATATACATTCTATCTATATATCTATCTCTAGATATCTACCTCATATAAATGGAGGGATAGACGGTAGATGGGTAGCTAGATAAATATATCTAATATAAGACCAAATTATTGGACAAAAATCATTAACTAGTAAAATTGATGAAAGTAAGTGTTCTTAGTTGCCTTCTGTGCTAATAGTGAATTTTACAATTGGGCCACCAAGAGAGACTAAATAAGACAGACCAAAGACATGATAATGCAAAGCAATTGCACTTCACTATGGAAACTTTCTTTGTTATGTATTATATATTTGTTTTTTAAAAAATTGATCTAACGTTCACACACATACAGAAAGATTGAAAATACCATCAATTTGTCATGATTTTCTACCAGTTTTAAACATTAAAATAGGCATAAGTATTAAGGTTTTCTAAAAACATAAATAATTAAATGAATGTTATTATACTATGTATTAATCATTTTGTTTCGCAGACCAGCTAGGCTATTTCTCAGCTTGACAAGGCATGTATTTGACCATGTTTGTCTGTCATTTGAAAGGAATATTATAATCCTTAAAATGCATGCGTACTCTATCAATAAACCTTTCTGATTTCATCAAACATAATAAGATTGTTATTCTTTGTTTCTTTTTAAAATGTAGCCATTGATTCTACTACATTTCATAATATCAGTTAAATTGTGTGACACTGACACCAAATATATATAACTAATTAGAATTCTGAGAATGAAACACTTTAAGGATGCATACCAAAATCTGAAGTTCTTAGTGCAAAATAACACCTGCCAAGAAAATAAGAAAATAATATTACCCATAAAAGTGACATATGAGCTCATTGACATGTTTTTGTAATTCCATGTTTCCTCTACATTTTGTTATTCATGTGCAATTTTAAAAAATAATATAGTTGTACAGTTTGGTGTACAAGAATTAGGTCTTGGTTGTTGTTTCATATGGGAGTGTTTTTATTTTTATTGTGTTCTCCGAATAGTTCTTAAAATATAGATTGATTTCCTTTCTTTGTAAGATGCACCTGAAATTTATCAAATCATCTAACATTTTTTAGGATTTTAAGATGAGTAGGTTAGTTAATTTACAAGAAAAAAATAAGATGTTAAATTTATTATTGGAAATGTTCTACACATTCTGGAAAAGGTACATTTTTTAAATTTATTACATAGTAATTCCAGCTAAAGACCTCTCTTTAAGAGTTAGAGCCTGCCATTTATTCATCTAAAACTACTAGCTTAAGACAAATTGCCCTTGAGGTTTATGTTTGGTTTTTTTGTTGTTCTTATAGCCTGTTCTTCAATAGTATAATAAATACTACCTTATAGTATTGAAAACTGATTAACAGATCAGTATGACAATGCAAAATTTTAAATATTTTGCCTATATGGAATAAGGTAATTCTAAAAATTTTTAAGGAAATAATTATGACAATTGATCTATCATCCTTAGGCATTCTGTAGCCATTTGTTTACTTTAACTTTAATTGTAATATTTCTTTTAAGTTTTTTATATCATCTGAATGTGAACAATTGCTAAAAGCTGTAGTACAAAACAGATTCACTATGGTGCTGATTATTAAGTGCTATGAATTTTTTTCTTAATCTCTAAAACAATAAGGAATAATTTACTCTTTACCTAAATATCCTCTATAGCCTTTTCTTAAACCTGTTTGTGAAGAATATTCATTTGTTCTAAACAGAGTAATCCTTAAAGCTAAAAACCCTGAATCAGTATGAACATCATTCGACAAACCCAACATCTAAGGATTATAGAATTTAAACATCCAACAAAATGAGAAAACTTGATAATTTATGCTCTATGCTTTGCTTCTGAGTAAATTCTGACTTCATTTGCAGCTTAGTCTGATTTATATTAAAGGAAACATTCGATTTTCATCATGCGTATTTTTGTCCCTAATATTAAGATTTTTATTATTGTAACTGTGGCATCTTTTCCCTAGAGTGTCTGAAAAATAAATACAATATATAAGTAGAAAAATAAAAATTTAACATGATCACAACTGTATGGTCAAATTATTTTTCTAATTCTGGTTAAGAACAACCTTGAGAAGTACTTTCTGGTGACTCATGCAAGTGGAGGGTAAATGTGCTTATTCTTTTACATTAATTTGCATCAGTGATGACTAGGAATAAATATAATTTCACAAATGAATCCAGCTTTCAAGAATATATTTTTATAATACAGCAAAGAACAAAATGCTGCTAACATAAACGCACATTAACTTGGGCTATTACTATAAATACTTAAATGAATGTTCTCTCATGAAAAGAATAGTTCATTTTGCCATAATGATGCAGGCATTTTTGAAAATATGCATTAAGCTTTAATTTGATGCTGTTATTGGTCATATTTCTCACTTTTAAAATATGCACATTTTATAATCCAGAGCTTTGCCACTAGACTCCATTAAGAAAAAACAATTTAAGTGAGTTTTAATGAATTCACTCATTCATTTGTTCCATTTGTTTAAGAAAAA
This sequence comes from Fukomys damarensis, assembly GCF_012274545.1. Lineage (NCBI taxonomy): Eukaryota > Metazoa > Chordata > Mammalia > Rodentia > Bathyergidae > Fukomys > Fukomys damarensis. The sequence continues at coordinate 73,933,190 of NW_022900951.1, forward strand.
TGTCTATTCAAATTACTAAAATATTTCATGTTATTCCCTTCCAGATCAAAGATACTAAATCGGCAGATCAAAAAACAACACTTTTGCATTTTATTGCTGAAATTTGTGAGGAAAACTACAGAGATATCTTGAAATTTCCCGAAGAACTAGAACATGTAGAAAGTGCAAGCAAAGGTAATTAATTTTTAACTGCTTGGTGGCTGTTCCTGGTTTGTATGTTTCATTTTTAAATGGTAAGATTAAAGATTTATGAACATTAATCACAGAAATAGTTTTGATTTGTTTACCGGTATATGAAAAGCAGGAATATAATTGATTAGCTTATGTTTGACAGCTTTCTACATTTTAATAATTTATTACTTTATCTTTATTTTAATAGTACTGTACTAGATTATTCAGATCTCTGTTCAGATAATTGATGATAGGAAAATAACTACAAGATGATCATTCCGTGAATGTGTTTAAAATGACTATACAGGGCCTGGGATTTAGCTCAGGGGTTCCACGCCTTCCTCACAAGTGCAAGGACCTGAGTTTGATCCCAGGTACCAAAAAATAAATAAATAAAGATAAAATAAAATGAGTATACATACACTCATGAATGTGCGTGTGTACACTCATGCCTAATACAAGGATGAGTGTGAGATGTTTACGTGAAAATGCGAAGTTCTTTAGATAAGGAAGAAAGTACTGTTGAATGGGTATAAATCTTCATGATATGAACATGGAATTTTACAGGCTTGCTAAAGGATCTGGCCTGCTATCTAGAGACAAATCCACGTGAACAAGACACAGTAGCAGAATGTCTTAGGACAAGTGAAAGAATTAGTAGACAATAATGTGAAAATGCTAAGGCAGGCACCTCACAAACTTCAGTGGCAGGCTGCCATGTCTCATCTTGATATGGTAGAGAGGAAAGCATCATCAAAGGGATAGAATGGGTAATAGTTGGCACCAATAAGAAACAGGAGAAGGGAAGTAAAAATGTATCTAAGATTTTAATTTGAGATAAATAGCATTGACAGTATTCTTTACTTTTACAAGCAGTTAACAAAAGGTTGAAGGTGATGGAAGGAGCAAGCATTTGTGAAGGAGAGATCATATATGTGGAGAATTGTATTTTCCCTTTTAGATAAGAAAATTATGCTATCAATCCTATTTGAAATTTTACAATTGTAATTCCATTCTATAATTCTGAGGACTTGCTGTAAGGACTCAAAAGCATGTATTTCCCATGTTTATTACAAATTATATAAACTTGTGAGTATTCTTTGAAGGAGCATGAGTCCATGAATCCCCGAAGAGAGTTTGTATAACATTGTGCAGTGTCGAATCTGCTGACTTGGGATTGTAACCAGATCCTCAACGTGTCTCTAATTTTATCCAATGTATCTCATTTTGTGTTCCAAGGAACAGAATATCAGAAGACACACCATGACTCCATAGTATTATATTTTTTTAAGAAAACATTATAATATAATCAGCAAATATACTTACTATAACTATAATAGTAGCTGCCTGGCAATTGCTTTCTAAAGAACTTCTGTAACTTATTATGTGGATTTTAAAATATGCATTTGTGACTAGAGGCATATGTACTAACATGGAACCAAAGTAAAATAAAAGCAACAGTTAGAAATTTTATAATTTGAAATATATTAAAAGTCACAAATCAGAGGAGTTCTGAATTTAGATAATCTTGGTGGTATAATTACTATTTGATTGCTTTTTATCAGCTTTGTTTCTAAATTTTATTTTGTTTATAAATTTTATTTATATTTATCACATAAAATATAATCTATTTTTAAAAGGTTTTGGAAGTATAGTAAGAATGCATTGAAATGAAATGTACTGTCAATTTTTTGATGGTTTTTAATGATTTATTTTTTTCTTAATTCCTTCTTTCGATCCCCTTTCCCTTCCCTTCTCTCTTCATTCATCTCTTGATCCTGTTTCTTTTTTTTCTATGTATTTGCAATACATAATATTTACATTCCTTATATTAAGGATTCCTTTTTGAAATTTTGTTTTTTTATTTGGACATGAGTACAGTACATGATGATTACATTCATTGTGGAGAGTTGGTACATGTGTATAACATGTCTTAATTCTTTTTATGTTTTCTTCTTCTCCCTTCCTTCCTACCTCCTTCCATCTCTTGATCCCCTTCTTATTTGCGAAAGATTTCTCTTTGCAATTATCTTACATGAATATATGTGATAAGTATATTTTTAGGCAGAAAAATTTGGAATTGCTAAAATGAAATTTATGATGAACCTTCTATAAGATTTACCTTTTTTTTCTCGTTGAGTTTATTGGTACATTTTAGGTATACAGTACAGTTGCAATTATCATTTGGATCGTGCAACTTTACATAACAGATCTTGATTCTCATTTTTTCCCATAACCCTGCCCTCCCTCATCCCCATCTCCCTCCCCTATTTACAAGACTTTATTTCCATTTTTTCATTTTCTCATGTTTTTTCTTTTCTCTTATTTCCTTTCCCCTACCCTTCCCACTTCCCCTACATTTTTAGCCCTTTCCTTCCTATTTTATATTGTCAATTATACCACTTGGATCTTATTTACATTTTTAGTTTTTCACATCAGAGAAGCTATTTGGTATTTACACATGTGTGTCTTGTTTATTTTACTTAGGAGTATATCCTCAATATTTATCCATTTTCCTAGGAATAAATCTAATTTCTCATTCTTTATGGCTGAGTAGTATTCCATTTTATAGAAAAACCATATCTTCTTTATCCAGTCTCTGACTGATGGGCAAATGCACTGTTTCCAAATTTTAGCTATTACATACTGTGCCACTATAAACATTGGTGTGCATATATCACTGTGATATGATTCTTTTAGTTCTTTTGGAAAGATACCCAGCAGAGGGATAGCGGGGTCAAATGGAACCTCTAGTCCCAGCTCTTTGGGGTATCTCCATATTGATTTCCATAGTGGTTGCACAAGTCTGCACTCCCACCAACAGTGGAGAGGGGTTCCTTTCTCCCCAAAACACCACCAACATTTGCTATTGGTTGATTTCTTGATAGCAGCCATTCTTTCTGGGGTGAGGTTTACCTTTTTTTCTAAATACTCTAATTATGCATATACTATACAAATAAAAATGACTTGATTTTGTTTCATGCTGTCATAATAGAATACTATATTACTATATACTGGGTAATTTATAAAGGATATAAATTTATTTCTTATTGTTTTGTAGTCTGAAAAGTTTAAGATCAAGGGGCCACATTTATTGAGAACTTCTTGTGGTACAATAGTATGTTGCATGGTGTTACATGACGAAAGAGAACAAGAAGTCATGCTTGCAACCTTGTGCTGTTTTATAATCAGCATTAATCTGTTCATGAGACTGAAGCCCTTATGACAATAAACACTTCCCATCAAGTCCTACCTCCATGCCTTTGGGGAACCCATTCAAGTCATGTAAATGCATTTATGTGAATCTATTTATATATGCTATAAATATTTAACTATTTATATAACTATAGTCATGTGCCATATATCTTTTTGCTAAATGGCCAGCTGCCCTGCATATAGGATGGTCGCATCATAAGATATGTCTGCTGATGATATTGTAGCCATCTTGGTATGTGTAAGTATACTCTATAATGTTTGTGCAATGACAAAGTCACCTAATGACTCATTTTTCAGATCATGTACCTGTTCTTAAGCAATGTGTAACTCTATGTGTGTATGTTTTAAATAGTTGCAGAGACATTAAGTCATATCACATATTTTCATCCATTATTGATATTGACAAAAGCAGATTACAACACAAGATTTTTAGTTAGCTAGTAATTTAAACTTCCAAGATTTTGTCTCATCTCTAATGACAAGTACACTAAGAATAAAAGTAAATACGTTGACATATGTAAAGCATCTAATAAAATGCTTTAAACATAGTAAGCTTGCAACTATTTCTAGCCCACTATCTTTAGTAGTTATAGTATTATTATTAGTAGTAGTTGTAGTCATAGTAGTAATTGATATAATTCTCAGAACATTACAGTTATTTTTATTGCCTTATTTGAAATGAAGAACTGAATAATCTTAAAGTTGATTTATACTATACATTATGTTTGATTCTAGTTCTTTTTTCCTATGCATTTGTCCTTGGTAAATCATTTTATATTTTTCATTCACATTATTGCCAACTTCTTTCTCCCTACTAATTGCAAGAGATAGATATCTGTATTTTATTTTGATTATTTCTGTTTTTGTACGTTCTTTCTGTCAGTATATTCACAAGACTGTTGTAAGAAAATCCTCTTCCTATCGCATTGTTTGCATTTTAGCAATCCGCATTCTCTTTATTTTGAATAGTTCTTTTGCTTTCCTTATGAAATTCAGGCTCAGAATTATCAAATGAAAATGTTCTGAAGCACATTCTGCCTGTTTGCATCCCTGTTTTCATTTAAGTGTACCCTGACATATATTCTCTTGAGCCATTTTCTGTGCCTCTATTATAATCCTGTCTCTATAAATGATTTTGTACTGCCTAATATGCCTATAAATCTCACCTGCCTGTCCTCTAAGTCAACTATCGGTTTTCATATCAGTATTCAGTACACATTTCTTTCTTTTTTAATGTTTTGTGACCAAAGCCTTAGAAAAAAATACTGTCAAATTTAGTATGCAGGAAGAAACAAAATATAGTGAAAGGTGAAGCAATTTACCTCTCATTTATAGTTAACTGCTTTTCCTTATTATTTGAGGCGAACAGGACTTGTTTGCTTAATATGTATTTCAGCCCTTTTGAGTCACAGTCTGTCACCTGCAGTGCTGTGTATAACATACTGTTTGTATAAGATTCACTTTCTTTCACTAAAAATAAAAATGGTTCAGCACTATATAATTCATTTTATTTGATAATGGACTTCTTGTGAAATAATGTCTCTTTAAAAACAAATAGTATATTTTCTTTAGCTAAAGGGAAATAGATAAAATATTTAGTTAATGATTACATTTTGTAACATATTTAAAGATCCATTGCATTACTACCAATACTGTTTTCTAAGATTTTTATTATGAAAATCCAAATTGCAAAAGATTGCAATTGTAAGAGATTTATCTGTTTCCTATTATTTTACATGAGTATATATCCTAAATACATGTTTTTAGTCAAAATAATTCACAATGACTGAAATGATATCTATGATGAAGCTTTTATCAGCTTTGCCTTTTATGTCTGAATACTTACTTTTATAAAATAAAAATATTTAGTTTTAATAAATAATAAATAAAAATTTATTTATAAAATAAAGGTATTTTATAAAATAAAGATATTTTCTGGTTTTTATAGCAATACATTTTTTTATTTCAGTACTAAAATTGTAGCCCACATAATTACTAACAGGAAAAATTTCACCTTAAAGTGAAAAGAAAAAAATGTGAGATCAATGGAAAGATTATTTTATAATTATATTTATTCATAAAGCTGAGCTTCTAAAATAATTTGCTTCTCTGAAGATGCAAACCTATCATATCAACTTAACATATTTTCCTAGAGCTCTGTAATTCAAAGATATTGGAGAAAAGCACATCAGTTTTACATTGAAGCAGATATATATTATGGAGTAGAATGCAAAAGCCACATGAATTTTTAAAATAAAACAGATGATTTCAAAGAAATTTCACACTTACTGCAGATCCCTGAGGGTGTGTGTTTAATCTTCTCTTCCATTAGGGGTACTTTGGTGGAAAAAGTTTATGAAGCATTGCCTAGAGAATTAGAAAGTAGTTTTGTTTTAATTTTCATTATTTAGTTCTTTAATTATTGTAGGAAAAGGGGAAGGTAGTGGGCAGGGTGAGAGAAGAGAGAGTTCAGAAACAATTTGTATAGTATAATTTTATTACCAGTAAAATTAATATAATCGTATTGTTCTGGTCATCTTATTCTAGGTTAAATTATAAATTTACATATCCTTTTATTCATGATTGGCATACCAGTGAGTCTTTAAATTAAAAAAAAAAGTTTGCCACAATGATGACTACATCACTGAGATAGTTTTAATAAATGATTACCTTTTTCCAATAAATAATTTTAAAGATTATATATAAGCATATAATATATGTATATATATATATATATAATTCCTTATATAATTGCTAGTTTAGTAGATATATTTAATAAACTATGCCCTTCCATGGATATCACTTTAACTTTCAGCTTTAAGGATTTTCATAGTTTGATTTAAAACTTCTACTATTTTATGGATCAGCTCCAGGGATTAAACCAAAAGGGTTAGTAAAGTTTAATTAAAACCATTCTACTCAACAGGGGAAATTACATTAATGTACTTGAAGGTACTATTAATCCTAAGGTTTTTCATAAATTCAAAATAAGTTTCACTTCAGTGAAATTAGTGTCATCCTACACGATAAAAACTAGTTTCCTGTGAATACTGTTAACTTCTAAATTTTAATGATTAACTTTATCTTTTGATATCAGCCACATTTTTATTTTCATATTGATAAGTGACTAGCTGTTTTTCCCGTCTGCTTTCTTCACAAGATTAATAACAATAAAAGTTCAGACGATGCTGTATGCAAAAGTCTTGGAAACAAATAAAAATGTAAAATAATAGAGTCTAAAATTTTGGGAGAAGGAAAGAAAACTAAAACATTTCTCAGAAACATGACATGGTAGAAGCTTTAGAGATTATCTAGTCCCTTCTCCAAAGGACATAGACATCATTTAGTCCAACTTAATTATTTTATAATTGAAGAAACTGAGACCAATAATGATGAAGAAATTGGCTGGGATCACATAGCTGAATGGCAGTCAGTAAATGTATACATACTTTGTCTTTAGTTATTTCATTATATATATTCAGTCACATATTTACTCCCATTGTGTTCTAAAATATACAACAGAGATTCATGCTCAGATATTGGAAAACATATGGAAAGTAAATCCTGATCAAATAAAAAAAAACTCAATTATGAATGTTTCTTCCTTTATATAGTTGTCCACAATCTCTCCACTCTGTTTTGACAGAATTTTCTCCTTTCACTCTGTCACCGACAGCATAGTGGCCTTATAAATCATTTAACACATATAACATTTGCATTTTTAAAAATTTTTGGCTTTTATGTGTATCACCTAGATTGAACTCTTTTGTTTCAAGGCCTATATCCTCTTTTTCCTTAATATCTCAGTGCTAGCACAGCATCTCTGACAGAAGTAAGAGCTCAGTAAATGCTTTTTAAAATTGAATAATAGCATATCATTTTACTACAGCAGGAATATATCTAAATATGACATTGTGGAAAGTTGACAAATAGAGAACAGCAACCAGAAAATTACTGTTTACTGTAAATATGAGAGGCAATATAAGATAAGTTAGAATAAGGAAACCAAGACTTCAGAATATTTCCTGCTCCATACTTTACATCTTTCAAGGGGAATATTAAGATTAGAAACGGATGAGGTAATAGAGAAGACCTAAAGTTATAGAAACCACCCAACAGTCATTGTTTATGACAATTAGTAAGGACTGAGTCTCTGTCAGACCTAATATGAGCTTACTGTCTCAATGTAACATGTAGCTAGCTGCTAAAACAATTATCTTTTATTCTAATGCCTGAAAAAATTACATATATAGTGTCTACTGTTAGTTTCATTGGAAAATACTTAAGTTTTGGAGCACCTCCTGTTCTTAGAGTACTTAGAGTTACTTAAGCAATCTAAGATTTAACAAAGTATTAAATTCTATTTGTAACAAATTTAAACTCATGGTTCCTTCTTCCTGGTCAGTAATCTAGTTATTGCCAAATGTTTTTTTCAATTAATGGCATATAAATCTCCCATACCTTTTCATTTCTAGAGAAAATATTGGATGAAAAATTTTTCATTAGGTAATAGTGAAAGAAAGCGGAAACCATGGCCATTTGGATTTAAATATATTTATCTATATCTGTCTGTCTATCTATCTATCTATCTATCTATCTATCTATCTATCTATCATTTATCTATCTATCTTGTGTTATTGGCGAACCAAACCTAGGGCTTTCTGTATGCTAGACAAGCACTCTATCACTGAGTTGTGCCCATAGCCTGGTCATTTGTACAACATAAAGATTTCTTAATTGACTTACATAGGTATTTTTCAGTGTGCTTTAAATTTTGTATATCAGCCTTTTTTACTAGAGAATTATATGCCCAGCTTAATCTGTTACACACCTTTACTTGCCTGTGTTATAGCCTAAGCTCTGGTACTCTCGCTGGACTGACATGCCACCTCTCCTGCTCAGCCTTTTTCAGTCCTGTATATCTTTTTAATCCCAACCTATGTGTAAAAAAAAAAAACCCAAAAACAAACAAACAAAAAAAGGCTTTCCCAACTGTTATAATTTGATCTGGAATATTATCCCCCTGAAGTCTCATGTGTTTGGTAGGTAATTGGTTTATGGGGTCACTGTTCTGATCAGTGGGTTGGTCCACTGATGAATTTGTAGCTGAATATGCTGTAAGGAGGTGGTGACTAGTTTCAGGTGGGTCATTGTGGATGTAACCTGGAAGGATGTATTCCTATCCCTGGCTCTTCCCTTGTCTCTCTACTTACTGGCTGCCAGGACCTTCGACCAAGCCATTTAGGACTTGACATCACTAATCTGCTTTTGCAATGTAAAATCTAACAAAATACTGGCATAATAAAGTCAATTCAAGGGATGCTTACTCAATATCAACCTAAACTTATCTCCTGTCATTATCCACCCCTACAGTAAGGTTTTCTGAGTAATTGGAATTCCTTAATTATATTTGCAGCCTTTTTATTTCAACTTATTACCCAAATACAATAAGTTGAAAACCAGGTCTTCAAAATGTATTCTTCGAAAATGGTTAAGACAAAAATAACCGTTGTAATAATAGTTCTTGGGGTGAGTTAGTATTCTAAGGCTTCTAGTGTTTTAGTGTTGTTCAGTTTCTTGATCTGAATACTGGGCACATGAGGGTTTAGTTTGTGAAAATTCATTCAGCAAGTCACTTATGTGCCCCTTCTGAATGTGTATTCTCATTCAACAAAGCATTTTTTTAAAGTCATTCCATTTTTAAAAAAGGTGAAATGACTTACGTAAATGAGGACAGTACTACATTTTGCTTCAAAAGATTCCTCTTATTTTTACTCAGACTTTGTTATAATGATTATATACATTTTATAAATGCAAATAGGCAACTGCTGTTGGAGTTGATCTCACATTATTGTTGATAATTATTGTTTTTCAAGAAGTTGTACAGCACTGAAGGGTTTTATCAGAGAATCTTATAGTCTAAGAGTGGATGATTACAATTTCTTTATTTAAAAATATAGAAGAAAGAGAAAGATCCACCAGTCACAAAATGTACCACATAAAGATCAGGGTGGTCTTTACCACAGTTGTTAGTAGTATTATGCTATGATGTGTATCATTGAATCCTGACCTGTAGCACATACTGAATTAAAATTTACTGTCTATTTTTCCCCCTTAGTCATTGTCTTTTATTTCATGTTAGGAAATAGGACATGAAGGGATATTGGTCAATTTTACCTCATTTTATTTTCAAGGTAGTCCCTTAAAATAATGAATATTCACACATCAAGTGTTTTAATTTGACTGATGCTTGAAGTAAATCATGGGGACATATTTCACTTAAGAAGGCTAAAGATGTAGGGGAAGTGGGAAGGGTAGGGGAAAGGAAATAAGAGAAAATAAAAAAAAACATGAGGCAATGAAAAAATAGAAATAAAGTATTTGTAAATAGGGAAGGGAGGAGGTGCTGAAGGGAGGGCAGGGGTAAGGGGAGAAAATGAGAACCAAGACCTGTCATGTAAAGGTCCAAGATCTCAATGATGAATTTAACTATACTGTATACCTAAAATGTACCAATAAACTCACTCAATGAGAAAAACAAAGTTAAGTGCTATTTTCAGGGTAAGGCGGGAGAGCAGAAGAAGAAGGAAGAATATAGAAATGAAGAAAGAACCAGATTTAGGCTGCCACACAGAGTCATTTAAAAGAAAATGATCATGCCCTGAATGGTGATTCCATTTTACTACACTGTAAAATAGGTGGACTCCTCTTATCAACTTGGTTTCCAGTACTACAGTGTTCCTTTTTTTGTTTGTTAATTTTAGTTTTTATTGTTCTTTGTTTTTGTTTGTTTGTTTTTTGTTTGTTTGTTTTTTGAGACAGGATCTAAGTCCTTAAATTGCCCAAGATGGGCTCTAACTTGCAATCTTCCTCTTAGTCTCCCAGAATATTGAAATTACAGATGTGTACCATCACACCAATCTGTTTATTCCTTTGTTAGTGTTTTTGATGTTGTTATTGTTTGAGACACAGTTGTACTATGTAGCTCAGGCTGGCTTTGAATTCACTGTATAGGCCAGGCTGGCCATGAACTCAGGATCCTTCTACCTCGGTACTACAGTTTTCACCGCTTCCTTCTGATATATTGTTCAATAAAGATGAGCTTGGTTTAGTTAGGTAAGGGCTAAGGATGTCAGGAGACTCCCCGAACAACAGGAGAACTACCTAAGCAATTGCCTACATTCTTTGCTTTTTACACATTTAAAAACTAACTTGAATACAAAGATTGATTCATAGATACTACCACAGCTATTGTGATTTCTTGAAATACTGGGGTCTGTTGCTAGAGTTTAGATTCCATAAGTGAACGAGACAAACTTAGTAAATAGCAAATATAGCATTTCCATATGCCAGTTTTATATGACCCATGCTCCTTAGTAATATTTTCATGTAAAACCATCAAAAGGGAACTCACACTTTGTAGATTCATTGAAGTAATTACAAAAAAACTCACAGTCCTGTTAGAAGCTAATAGCGCTGTGGCAAAAGATTCAGACATAGTTATATGTGAAGGAAACCTGCTAAAAATAGATTGTTCAGGGAAGAAAATTATAACACATTCATTCTGGTTTCAACTTTGTCATCAAGTATTTGTTTGGTCAGAGTTTGACTATCTAACCTCTCCATACCCATTTCCTCATTTGTGTACCTTGTTTTAAAATTTGAAAAATAAAATTGGGAATATATAGCCTATACATTTTTCAGGATGATTATGAAATAAAATTAGATATATAATGTGAAATATCTTAGGAAAACAGTGTTATAACTGAATAATGGTTTGTTTTTCAAGGTAGGAAGGTGTTAATTTTAGCTTATTGTGATCAGGTTTTTGGTTTCCTTGCTGCATTGTGTTTTTATTTTTCATTCATTTCTTCTTTTTTTTTTTTTTTTTTTTTTTTATTTTTTTTTTTTTTTTTTTTTTTTTTTTTTTTTTTTTTTTTTTGAGATAGGGTCTTGCTTTGCAATTCAAGTTGCACTTGAACTGAATAGATAACCCCGATTGGCCTCAAACTTAAAGTAATCCTCCTGCCTCAACCTTCTGAATAATGTGGTTATAAGTGTGCACTACCATACCCAGTATCAGTAGTGTTTTTAATATGAAGGACAGGATATGGGGATGTAGCTTAGTAGTAGGACATATGGTTAGCGTGCACAAGGCTCTGAGTTAAATATCCAGGACCAGGCTGTGGATTTAGCTCAGTGGTTCCACTAGCTGCATTATAAGCAGAAGGAACTGAGTTCGATCCCTAGTTAAAAAAAAAAATCCAGCACCAAATAAGTAAATAAATATCAAAAAATCATAAAACTTTCTGAAATAGCAAATGATGCCATTCATTTTATTGTCTTTATATATTCTTATAGTACTCTTTTCCACTTGAGTGTTTTAGAGTTGACTCCAAATATGATTGCAAAGGCTGCATATTTTGAGCAACATCTCATATTTGATATAAGAATCTTTGTATCATATTAAAAGGTTTGTCATAAATGTTCCAGTATCCTATTTTGTAAGAATGTCCTTTATCCTTTCCAATTTAAACATGGAAGAAAAGAAAAGGCATATAGTATTTAATTGAATAGTCTAAGTAACTGATAATAAAAGTTTAAAGGAAAATAAAAAGGATTTTTTTAGAAGATTATATAATAATAAAGATTCTGAAGTATTTTCTTTTTTGGTCATTTTAGAGTAAATTTTCCTTGCATTTTTTGTATAAAATTCAAAGGTAATGTTTATGCTAGCTACTGTTTTTTCATTTAATTATGAATTTCTGATACCTAGTCATGCTTATCAGAGCAAGTACTATTTATAAAGATCTTATTACATGCTACATACTGTATTAAGTGTGGTTTTATAGAAAAGTTGAAAAATCAAATAAGATGTTGAATATAACACAATTAAAGATTTTTTCTGTTTCTGTATCTCTTGTCTTAGCAATATCAAAAACACAATTGAAATATATATAAGATATGAAATGTTCTCATAAATTTAAGATGAACTGATAATACATATTTAGTTTCACTGAGTTGTTTTTTGTTTGTTGCTTTTTTTTTTTTTTTTTTTTTTTGTCTGCTGGTATTGGGAATCGAACTCAGGATCTTCTGCTTGTGAGGCAGGAGGGGGCACCACTGAGCTAAATCCCCGGCCCCACTGAGCTGATGTTTACCTTTATATGTACACAGACAATAGTAACACATTCTATGATGATAAGCAAATAACAACTGTCTCTACTGTCCCTCATCCCTTCTTGAGAGGTGTTGACAAAATATATGTTCATTTCATGCTACTAATGTAGCTACCTGCATCTCCTAAGTTATACCTATGTCTGTTTTGTTTTACATATGTCAATATTTTTCAGTTATTTATTCTTTGAAAATACATATGTATTTATATATTTATATTTATAAATCTTTACCTATTTATTCATATTTATATTACTATTAGAAATCCACTAAAGTTATTCTTTGCAGTGAAATAAGGTGTCTCAAACATTTCTTTTTTTAATTTCTTTTTTGGTACTGAGGGTCAAATGCAGGGCCTCATGTGTTAGGCAAGAACTCTACGACTGAACTATAAGCACAGTCCCATCAAACATTTCGATTAATTACCTCAGTTGATGTTCTTAGTTTACTTGAAAATTAAATAGAAATGAGTCTTAACCTTTACATGAGTAAATGGTACATGGATAAGACATTCTAAAAAAAGCAGTAAAAAATGCTCAGGTTTACCAATAATGGCAGAAATGCACATAAAACAATAGGATACAAGGTTCAGCTATCAACATGGCAAA
>NW_022900951.1:73946717-73995826 GCF_012274545.1 Fukomys damarensis
AGGAGGGGGCACCACTGAGCTAAATCCCCGGCCCCACTGAGCTGATGTTTACCTTTATATGTACACAGACAATAGTAACACATTCTATGATGATAAGCAAATAACAACTGTCTCTACTGTCCCTCATCCCTTCTTGAGAGGTGTTGACAAAATATATGTTCATTTCATGCTACTAATGTAGCTACCTGCATCTCCTAAGTTATACCTATGTCTGTTTTGTTTTACATATGTCAATATTTTTCAGTTATTTATTCTTTGAAAATACATATGTATTTATATATTTATATTTATAAATCTTTACCTATTTATTCATATTTATATTACTATTAGAAATCCACTAAAGTTATTCTTTGCAGTGAAATAAGGTGTCTCAAACATTTCTTTTTTTAATTTCTTTTTTGGTACTGAGGGTCAAATGCAGGGCCTCATGTGTTAGGCAAGAACTCTACGACTGAACTATAAGCACAGTCCCATCAAACATTTCGATTAATTACCTCAGTTGATGTTCTTAGTTTACTTGAAAATTAAATAGAAATGAGTCTTAACCTTTACATGAGTAAATGGTACATGGATAAGACATTCTAAAAAAAGCAGTAAAAAATGCTCAGGTTTACCAATAATGGCAGAAATGCACATAAAACAATAGGATACAAGGTTCAGCTATCAACATGGCAAAGGTTAAAAATTGAACTGCATCATATACTCAGTGCTGGTATAGGTAGTATAGAGAATATAGTTATAAGTTAATGGTGGAGGTTTAAGAAATCTCCATCTTTTTTGTAGAGCACAATATATCAAAAATCTCAAATTAATCGCAAAACCTTAATTTGTCCTAAAATGATGAATAGAAATGGTCACCAAAGTTTATGCAGAGGAATTTCATTGCAATAGTATTTAGAACAGTGAAAAACTGGAAAAATTCCACATGGCTAAAAATTTAAATTAATAAATGAATCATAGAGTGTACACAAAATGTGATTTATTTTAATATAGCCAAATCTTAACAAACTTTAATGACATGGCAAATGCAAAGGATATAAATTTAAATAAAATCATATATGATAAGATTAAATTTTAAAATCATAATATACCAAGTAATTTTCTCTGTAAGTAGTATTTTTGTGTTTTCTGTTTCCTATTTGGTATGTATAGTTCATGCTCATTTGTTATGGTAGTTATGTTTAATAATCTATCCCAAACAGTGAGTTAGTGAAAAATAAACCATTTTTCCTAGGGGAAATATAATGTTAGGTTTCATTAAACCTGTGGTCACAACATTTTTATCAAATGATCAATATGTAACCTGGTTTTATGTGTTTTTCTGTTTAAAGATGCCTTATTTAATGTGTATTATTAATTCACTAATGTTGAAATCAGGCACTAGATCTATAACTCATGTTTGAATGAAGCCTATATGGCATCCATATTTTCTCTTTAAATATGTTGCAACCTTTTTGAGTTTAAGAACACTAGGCAGCATATCTGCACTATATTTAAGGGCCATTTAAATAACATAGTCATCTAAAATAAATATAAAACTAAATGAGAAGTACATGGCAATAAATGTACCACAAGAAAGAATACTTGCTTACACTATGTAATCTGAAACATGAGGACAGAGCAGCACCTCGCCCAACCTTTTCTAGTAATGTAAACCTTGGAATACTCATTTCTCGCCACCCTCCACATGTGCATGTTTGTGAATGACCATGAAATTATTGTGATTATTGACTGAGGTTCCAGATAGATTTTAGCAAGTAGGAAGATTTACAAATGCAAAATCCAAGAAAAATGAGAGTTGACTATATATTTTTACTTAAAATAATTTTAAGGCATAACGCATTCACCATTTGTTCATTCATGGTCCATTTCATGAGCAAATAAGTATTATCTATCATATGAGTGGTACCATTCTAGACCACAGTAAAACAAAGTTCTTGTTTTCATAGGACCACCATATATAGTTACATATTATAAATATATTTCATGTATGTTTGCATATGTATATATGTATAAACATATATATGTATCCATTTATCCACAAATATTATGAGGAAAAATAAAGCTAGATAAGGAAATAGATAAAGATGGAGGGTGCTGTATGATATATGGTGTTCAGAAAGACACCTTGGAGAAGATAGTGTTTACCAAAAATCTTCATTAATGTAAAGTAACAAGTCATGTCCATATCTTAGTGAAGGACATTCCAAGCAATTGAAAGAGCAAATGTGAAAGGTCCTGAGTCTTGTATGTGTTTAATGAGTCTGAAGAAGTACATATAGGAGAACCAGTTTGGCTATAGAAAATTGAGATGGTGAGATGAACGATGATAGATAAAGATGTTACAGGTATAGTCAGGGGCAAGATCTTGTATGACTTTGAGGCCCTAGAATAGACTTTGAATTTATTCAGAATTTTATGAGAAACAACTAGCAGGTTGAGAGTATGGGAATAAGGTGTGACTAGTGTTTTCAAAACACATTCAGGCTGGTATTTCTGCTATTACAAGTAGATTGTAGTAGAGTAAAAGTATAAACCTTGAGGTTATTCATTTCTGAGTCACCTTCCTGACTGCTGGGACAAATAGTGATACCCATAGTTTCAAGAATGAGATGCTTATTTGGATTCACAGTTGTAATTAGTAGTCCTCTGGCTCCAGGGCAGGATGGCAGGCAGGGTAGCATAGTGGAGGGAAGCTGCTCATTTCATGGTGGCTACAAAGTAGAGATGAAGAACCAGGGAGGGAGGTATTTCCTCCCAGGTCATACTCCAGTGACCCCATCTCCTAACAGCACATTCAGCAACTAAACCCACTAGTGGATGACTCCACCAATGAATACAGAGCTTCTAAGATGTAACTCCTACCAAATGTTTTGTCTCTGAACACATGAGAATTTTAAGGATCATTCTTGATCTAAATTGTAACAGATGTAGAATGAGGAAAGATACTAGCATGGATTAGTGTTACAGTCTGGAGGTTATATGGAGTAGATTTATTTATTTAAAGATAAAGTCTACCATGCACGCTGATAAATAAGATGGGACATAAGAGAGAAAGACAGTGACTCCAAACGTTTTAAGAAGAGCAACTGCAGTGGGGAAGATTGTGTAAAAACCAGGTTTAACAGTTGAAAAAAAATCAAGAGTTCTCTTTTAGGAAAAATGCATTTTACATATGTACTAGTTACTAAAATGGAGACATCAATCGGCAGTGAATATGACAGTGTAGACTTTAAAGATATATCAGTGTTAGAGATTGGCATTTTAGGATCATGAATGTTTACATAGTATTTAAATCCATTTGAATGGAAAGAAAGATGAAATGAGTATAGATAAAGAGGCTTAAATACTGTCCAACAGCCTAGGGTTATGGATGCCAGGTAACCACCATGCTTGTAGGGTAAATTAGAAGCAGGGCCACTATGTAAGGGGCATAAAAGATCCTGCTTTGGATATTTCCAGCATGTCAATTATTCAATCTTATTTTAAGTAGAAAATAATTTGCACAATATCCAAGTGTGCTTTATTAAAGTAGTAAACCTAATGTTCTTTTTTGGGGGGTGTTGAGAAAGATTCTCACTATGTAGTTGAGACTGACCTGGAACTCACTATGTAGCCCAGGCTTGTCTCGAACTCACAGCAGTTCTCCTGCCTCAGCCTCCCAAGTGCTGGGATTACAGGCGTGCACCACCATGCCTGGCTAACCAAATGTTCTTTTATGCATACAGTGTATTGTTCATATTACCCAAGAAGGAGCCTTTGTTGCAAAGAAATAATATCATGGTACTCATGCACCCATGTATGCGTATGTATATGTGTATATACATACATATATTTGAAAATTATCCACTTTGTTTTATTAAACTCGTCATCATCATTTAATTACACATATAGTTATTTGGATATTGATAAGTTAAATATTGTATTGGTCAGCTTTCTCTTTGCTGAGCAAAATGCCTGACACACAAAACTGAAAGGACGAGAAGTTTGATTTGACTTATGGTTTCAGAGGCTTATTCCAGGGCCAGTTGACTGTGAGGCAGAAACATTATGGCAGAAGGGCATAATGGACCAAAGCTGCTCATTTCATGGTGGTTGGGAAGCACAGCACAGGGGAAAAGTGCCTGCAAGAGATAAGCCCTCCAGAGGCGCACCACCTGTGACCCACCTCCAGCTGGCCCTGTCTCCAGCAGCACACTCCGGTCTAGAGCTCCCAAGATCCACCTCGCCAGGAGTCCCTTAATCCAGTCATGTTGACCACTAAGTTGAACAGTACAAGTATTATACAGTGTTCTGGGATTTAGAGGATCTATAAATGTATAAAATATATCACTTTGAAATGCTTGTGTTTTCTAGTATATTTATGATTTATTTTGTAAATATATATATTGTAATCAGAAGTCTGGACATATTGACATCCTTAGAAAAAAAATACAATAAGGACAGCACACCACTTTTGCAGATTTCGGACTGCTGACATGTGGTCATCACCATATTTTTTAGTAGTAAAAAAAATTAAGCACACACTTAGAATACCTACTTGTAACTAGCAGCTTTTTTTCTTCAAAGAAGGAAGATAAATGCATGTTTCTGGTTATTAGTGAATATCTGCTGTACATAATGATCACATTCATTAAGGGCACTCTGTACCTGTACATAAAATGTCTTAATTAGTTTTTCCATTCCCCTCCTCTCCCTTTAATCTTTCTTCCCCTCCCTATTTATAAAATCTCTGGTTTCATTTTTTTTTCTTCCATTCTTGGTTATGTTTTTGTACATTGAAAAATAATTATTCTGAAGGAAATTAAAATAGGCAGGAGGTAAATTCAATTTAAACATGAATACAGATCAAGTGGACAGGAAACAAGGGTTTTGTGGCAGTGATTGATGTAAGGCCTGATACAATAGCCATGTGGCAGTGAACAGCATATTGCCAACACTTTGCATTGCTAATAATGAAGTTAGACAACTGTTCTTTCTGAAGTAAGTGACCCAAACATAAGCACTGCTAATTGCTTTATTTGGAAAATGCTATCTAAAGTAAGCTTAGAACAGTTAAATTCCAGTTTGCAACTAATGAACTCTACCTGCATTTGAATAACCAAATAATCTTGAATTACAGGTGTTCTAGCACCATGCCATTATAAGGTTCATATAACAAAGTTCTCTCCTGGAGGAAAAATATGCAAAAATAATTGCTGATTTTTTTATGGTACTGGGGATTGAAATCAGGGCTTTCTCATTATGCTACATCTCCACCCTATTTCTTTTTTTCTTTCTTTTTTATTTGAATACAGGGTCTTGCCAAGTTACTATGTTTTCCAGGGTGAGTCAGACTTGCGATCCTTCTGCCTTAACCTTCCAGAATGCTGAATTAAAAGTGCACATCACCACACTTGACTATCACTGATATTTGATCTTTCTCTTTTATGATTGTTCGGTAAATTTAGCAATGTAGGTTAAAAAGAACTGTCCATCTTGGGAAACTAAACATAAAAAATAGATATGGAATTAACCTCCAGAAAGAAATACATGCTTATTTTTAAAAGAGTTTTTCTTTTTAACTGGTTTATGTATAACTGACCTATTTAATTATACAGTCAAAACTTTATATTTTATAGCTATATAGTATTTTTCACAATCTGCAGTCCCTTTGTAGCCAAGAAGCTGTGAACTTGTCTTGGAGCCAGGAGCCTAAATACTTACTGCCACCAGCTGAGCAATGCCTTCTAAAAGACACACCACAGTGTATATCAACATTACAACCCAACAATTTGTTAATTATTTTCAAAGATTACTGAATACCATGGATATTGAAAGGTTAAATTGACAATTTGAAAATTTCTACCTATCTATAGCTGTAGGCACAAGTAGCTAGCAGATTTTTGAAAATGGGAACATAATCTTTTTAATTAATCACTTTTTAATATGAAATTAATTTTATAATTAAGAAAACTAAAATATTTTACTTAGTAAATACAGAAAAATTAAAATATAAGAAGAATAAAATAACTCTAATCTGTCAAACAAGTAATGACTACTGGTTATCTGTTGATATATATTATCTAATCTTTATGTGTATGTACACGTATGTATATGTGTGTGTATATATATATATATATATATATATGTACGTATATTTCAAAATTGGGATCGTAAACTGAAACACAATCTGACATTTTTCTTATACAAGAAAATTCAGGTTTCTCACTACATATTTTTCTAATTCATAAGTTTCCTAGCTGACAAATCTTTCTCTGTGTAGTTGTACTGAAATTTGAGTTACACTGCCATAGATTTTGAAGTCTGTTTAATTTAGCCTTATTTACTTTGAGTTTGCTCAATACCTTTATCTGCATATAGCCATTTGCAGATAACCTACTTACTGTCTCCTTTGAATATTAACAACTTATAATTTTTAACTGGTTAAATTATTAAAAAATAGAGTATTTATTATATACTGATCACATAAAGATACCATAGTACTTAAAAGCTATTGCTATGACTGCATATTGATGCAGTATTAATGAATATCAGTTAAAGAATTGATAAACTTACAAATATTAGAATGATCATTTCCTTTGAATTCCTATTTTATTAACTTGAAGAATGGACAAGTGAGAAATTGTGTTGAAAAAAACATTTTTCCTTCTAAGGGTTTTTGGGGACTGCTGGATTAAGTGGAAAAATCTCTCCATACTTAATGTGGTAGATGGTTCTGTGATCAGAAAAACTTGTGTTTGAGTCTTAACTATGTGCCTTATATGTAGGTGATTTTATCACCTACGTGCCTTACAATGTTGTTGTAAATATTAAATGGATAATTATCAATAATTTATTTGTTCAACTAATATTTTTGAGCACTTAACTTTTCTTCAGGTAATGTACATGGAGAGGTGGAAATGGACTAGACAAATAGAGCTCCTGCCCTAATGATGCTTATTGTCTAGTAATGGGAAGCACACAGAACAAAAGGATCAATACATAAATATGCACTTAGGAATTGGGATAAGTGCTATGAAAGGATATGGCAACTGCTCTCATTTTAGGTTGAACAGGTCAAGAGTTTTTCCTGACATGTGACATTTAGTATTCCTAGATAGGGAAAATAACAAGGATAGGGCCCTCTAGGAAGAAAGACTAAATTTATTATTTCCTAGAACCTGAAAAGCAAGTAAAGTAGAGAATTCTTAGAAAGGAGGAGAAGCATAAGTTGAGGTTGGAAAGATGTAGAAGGGTAGGTCATGATATACCTGAGCACCTAGCAAACTGCCTCACAGAGGGGATGCCCTTAATAAGTGTCTACATTTCCTTTTATTGGGGATTTAGAAATGAAGCATTCTCTGTCATGGGGTTTTTCTTCTTCAAGTTAAATGATTTTTTTAGGTCATGAAAATTTTTTCTTTCCAGTTTTATGATGATTTTAAATGAAGTCAGCTTGAATACTCTGATTCTTTGTAGGTAACTCTTTTTATTTTATCTAGCCTCAAATTCCCTTACTTGTTTCTATGCTACCTCATTTATTCACAGACATAAAGAGTATCTCTGTCTGTGCTGTTCTACCTTCTTTGGGTTTTTCATTCTGCTGTATTTTCCTTTGCCTGATTTTCTCTTCTTTTTTTATTCTTTTCTTGCTCATGATTAGAGTTTGTAATAGGAATGCTGCAGATCAGATCAGTGAGATGTTAGTACAACAAAACTCACAAGTAAAAATTTTCTTAATGCTATAGATCATTACTACTAAATCTGTCATTCAAGTATAGGAATAAAAGTATTATTGCCCTAACATATCCCTGTGTTCTTCTTGCATCCTATTTTCCTCCCTGACTTCAAAGGTAACTACTGGCCTAAACTACGTATTCATCACCACTTTTTCTTTTTACAGTTTTCCCATGTATCATGTGTCCTAAACAACGTAGTGTCTACTTTTTTGCAGTCTTTGTTATAATTAAGTTTACTGGTACATTTTAGGTATACACAATGATTACATTCATCATAATCAATTTGTACCTGTATATGATATAATTGGTTCTTAGGTTTTCCCATTCCCATACCTTCCCTTCGAACTGCCTTCTGCTCCTTTAAAACAGCTTTGTTTCCATTTTTTTCTTTAAAAAGAGGGGAAAATGCTCAGTTTAAAATGTCTATGTACATGGAATAATATTATATACATTAGTTTGCAATTGGCTTTTTTCCATTATACGTGCTTCTGAGATCAATCAAGATATTTTGTGCCTAATCCCATTCTCCTCTCCACACTGGATTCCATTGGATGAATAGACACCACAATTTACTTGGTTGTTCTCCTGACAATGTACATGTAGTTTTGCCTTTATCAAGTAATTCCCTTTGAGAGCATGGCCCTAGTGTCCTAAACCACTCTAACGAGACTCTAGCTCTTAATGTTTCTACCACCTCCAAATAGCACCAAGCTGAGGACCAAATCTTTAAGTCATGGGCCTTGAGGGACATTTAAGTCACAAACTATAGTAACTACCGAAAGAGTGATTCTAATAGAAAAGTGAAGAGGCGTAGAGTCTGATCTGTGAGATGCTACCAGTTTTAGTGGTCCAAAAAATAAAAAGGAACAAAGGAGACTAAGTGGTATCCAAGGAGTTAAAATGATATTGAAGTGGTGGGTTAGAAGCAACCCAAGGACAGTCTTTTGGGGAGAGAGCACTCAAACTTGTAAAGTAAAACAAGGTCAAATAAAATTAAGAGAATTAAGTGTGAGAACTGACAACATGAATTTGGTAAGTGTTGTTTGGGTAGAAGAGTGAGGATAAAAAGCCAGACTGAGAAGGATTGAAGAAAGTGAAAGGAGTTGGTAGTAGCATTTATATTCTTTAAAACATATTTTAAATATGTTGCTTTTTCCCTTTATTATGAAAGTAATAATGTTCACTGTAGAGAGTCTGAGAAAGGCTTACAAACAGGAAATAAATCTTTTCCACAACCAAATCATTCAGTTTAACTGTTTTATATCACTTGGGTTCTGTGTATTTTAAAAATTAGTTTCTGACAAAAAACTGTATAGGGGCTTATTTCCTATGATTTTCTTAAAAAAAATATACCGTGTTTATCTTACCTTTTCAATAATTATTCATCATAATGTACAATAGTAGTATATATGTATTATACAATAGTAGTATTATGTATTGTACTTTATATGTAGTCAGCATTCCTTTATTATGGTAGATACTGAGGTTGTTTCCAGTTTGCAACTTTATTAAACAAATTGCACTGAACATTTGTACATGTAAATGTGGACTTTGATATATTCATAAAGATTTTGCCTATTAGTGCCCTGGTTTATGTCCAGAAGAAAAATTGTGTGAGAGTGGTGGGTTGACCAACCATGTAATCTAAAGAGAGGATTTAGGAAGAATTGCTCCCATTTAGAAGAATTTCAGTGGAAAAGGAGAAACATCCCTCATAAGAAGATGCCAATAAACTCAATAAAAAGAAAGAAAAAAAAGAAGATACTTGTTAGAGGGAAGGGGACTTCTCAAACCAGAACAGGTTCCATCTATAGAAAAGATCTAGAAGCAATTGAGAAATTGTTCATCTGTGCAGAAGTGTTAAATCAGAAATTGTCCATATTTAATTGAACCCAATTGATCGTGTTATTGAACTCATACCATGTATCTTATAGATAAACATGCATTCTAGAATCAAACAGAAGCCTGTTTTTGGATTTTTGAGACAGGGTCTCATTATGAAGTTAAGGCTGACCTGGAATTTACTATGTAGTCCAGGCTAGTCTTGAACTCACAGCGATCTTCCTGCCTCAGCCTCCCAAGTGCTGGGATTACAGGCGTGCGCCACCACACCTGGCTGTCCTGTTTGTTTATATGTGTATATCTGAGTTATATATAGTTGAGGAGCTTTAAATTCTATGCTATACTAATACTTCAGTAAATATAAGTTGAAAATATATTTCTAGGATTAAGAAAAAATTAAATCATTTTAGAGATCATTCTATTTTCTGAAAAATAAATATAATGTGAGCGTTCTACAATGTGGCTCTTCAGAAGCATAATTTTGGGAGATAGATGTCTAAGAATCTGCTTCTCTTTGAAACAATTAGTAGTTGGGCCAGGGATTTAGCTCAGTAGCACCATGCCTACCTTGTGGGCATTAAGGGCCTGAGTTTGATCTCCAGTACACCCCCCCAAATAGATTTACAACATACATACTTTATTCTATTTTGATGTTTTAATTATTTTTTACTAATCCTGTTTTCTAAGTTCCAAATTAGAACAACCTCTTTAAAATATTCATTTAGGGATTTAGCTCAGTGGCACCGCACCTGCCTTGTAAACACAAGGTCCTGAGTTTGATTCCCCAGTACCAAAAAATAAATAAATAAAATAAATATTTATCCAGACGTACCTGGACCAGTTTGAATTGTTATTTATAGATATCTTAGTGCTCTTCTCTAAGCTAGTGACTTCAGGAGGACTATATTAGTGACATCTGAGAAGCCTGTTATACTAGCATGCTTTTCTGGTAGTAAGAAAGAAAAAAAGGAGGTGAGTAGGAATTTATTTTGAATTCCCTGAAAAATCTTGCCAAAATTTATAGAATCCATTATCACAGTTTTGGCTACTTGGACGAAAGAATATCGTTAATGCCCATAGTCCTATTGCTGCCTACAAGGGGTACACGTCATTATGAAACTAGTTCCGATAGATAAAGAAGAAGCCACAATAGATTTGGGGCTTCTTTTTTACGAAATGCCTCTTATGGCATCAGGGTTACAGAAATAACTATTGAAGAAAATAGTAATTTACTCTCCTTGAACAAAAAATTCCCTGTGTTGTTCTTCCAATATCTAATAGATTGTCATTTGAAATCAACATTTAAGGAATGTCACAATAAGTAGTGTTGTGGATCTGTACTGCCTGACATTATAGGATAATAAATTGAAAGTGTTATTGTGAAGAGTTAAACAAAAGGGAGTAAAAGTATTTTTAAAAGTGTTCTAAACTCTGCTTTTAAGGAATGCATGAATAACTGAAAACTTTTCAAAGGAGTATATTCCTCCAGTTTCTGTTAGTAAAAATGCCTCAGCTGCTTTCTTCATTCTGTTGGCAGCGAGAATGGCAATATTCTAGGACCTTAATGCCAAATACTATTGTTTACAACAATGATGTCACCTGTATGGAGATTAATTGCTATATTTGTGTTAAAATACCAGTCATTTTGGACTCGCTGCAGTATTAAACTACTCCTTCCTTCTTTGGTCATTTCTACTGACAATTTGCAGTAAAATACATAACTGACAACTTCCTGCAATTAGTTTAGCCACATGCTACTTGCTTCGGTAAATTTATTTTAAGCATTTGAGCAACACTGCAAAGATTAGTTCCATCCGAACAAGAAATATTTTTTTACCAATGAAAGATATAAGAAAAGTTCCTTATTTTCCGGGTCTATGATGACCTTCTAAATTTAACTGACAGCATGTTTTCTTTGCTGTTTTTTTGTGAATCATTTGTCTACTTTATAGAGTAACTGGCAGAATCATTCATTACATACTGTACAGATGTCACCAACTGAAATGCTCAGAAGTTTTTATATGTTAGCATATTCTAAAAATTACCTGTGATCCCAGACTTAGGTGATGCAGAGTTAACGTTAGGAATTTCTGGATCAGAGTGACCATACGAGTGAGAGGTCATTTATCTAGCTAATTCTACTATTCAATTTCAAGAAAGAACCTATTTTCTTCCTTTGATACATTATTACTAAGAATGGTTGTCAGGCGGCCTGACCCAGAATGAATAATTGTTTTTCTTTTAGCTGTTTTTACCCCCACCCCAATTTTAGTCTTTCCCTTAAACTTTCCTTTTTTCAGACATACACTATAGAACTGTTTCTTATTAGTGATCATTATGTAAAACTTGGTTACTTACATAAAAGTAAATTTAGATTCTAAATTCTGTCTATGCCTTGCTGTGTTATAGCCCTGCTAAAGTAACTCTAAAGGCTGTTCAGCAATTCTTTATCCTTCTTCATCTAACTGGGAGTAAGCCTGCCTATTACAATCTTGTTTCCTGCACTCTCAGTGTTATAGTGACCTTCTTTGAGATACTGTCTTGGCATAACTCATTTTACCAATACGGAAACTGAGGTCCTGTGGTTTTAATAGTTTGCCAATAATCACATAGCAAGAAAGTAGCTGAGATAGGGTTATATAACCAAGTTCTATTCACAGTCTAGTATTTTATCCATGACAACTTGCTGGACTTGTACTGTGCACTGAATTTCCTTTTACTTTAATAGCTTCAAATTCCTCATCAAACCTCCTGAATAATCTGACATATGAATTTTTACACAGAACAAAATACTTATATGAGTCATCAATTATATACCCCTTCCTTTTCCTTGCTTCCATCCCTCGTCTTATAAGGTCTTCCTTTTTCCTTCATTATTGCATTTTCAAAAACTATATAAAATTTTCCCTAGGGATTTTGTTTACAAATTTGCTTATTTTGCCTACATTCCCTACCTCTGAAAAGCCTACTTAAAGAGAAGGTTCAAAACAATATATGGGCAATGGCCTTTTCTTCCTGCTTTGTTGAATAAAGCACTAGATTGAAAATAAGAAAACTCTGATACTTTTCCTTACTTTGACCAATGACATAAACACTCCAGACTTCACTCTAGGTTTCTCTGCATTTCAATAATGTATATTGTTTCTCTGTACTGCAGCTTTCAACCTCATTTAAAAGTGTAGACAGCATTTGGTATTCTCTCAGACAACAGTGAGCAGAATATATGAGTATGCTTCTTTAAGATATGGAAAAGACATGATTATTTTAGTTTTAATGCTTGCTTATTTATTTATTTATTTATTTATTTATTTATTTATTTATTTTTGGACTCATGACCTTCCACTTGCTAGGCAGTTGGCAGCACCACTGAGCTAAATCCCCCGCCCAGTTATTACTACTTTTTAAAGCGTTGAATACACACGGCTTTACAGAATGATGAATAATCCACCATATACCTGTGACAAGGATATGTTTCTATTTATCTTTATGTTACTACTATAGTCTGGATGTTCCCCAACATTCATGTGTTAATTTCCTGTGGAATGATATTGAAAGGTGAGGCTTTTAGAAACTGATTATACCATGAGGATTAAATGTATATGGATAGGATTCAGACTCTTATAAAAGCACTTGAAGGAGTGGATTCTTTCTCTTCTACTTATCTGCCATGTGAGTATACAGTATTTGTACCTCTTGGAGAATGTAACAAGCTGCCATCTTAGAGGAGCAGGGAGAACCTTCACCAGATAGATAAACTATTGGTGCCTTCACCTGGATATCTCAGTTTCCAGAAGTGTGAGAAATTATTTTACTTTAAAAAAATTACTAATTGGTGATATTCTGATACCATAACACAAATATTCTAAGTCAACCACCATTTTCTTTAAATCAACCCAGTTTCTACCATGCATCTAGTAAAGCGGTGTATGTGTTAGTGATACATTTATTAATATATATATTAAATATTCCATTTTTAAATGGAAGACTATGATTTTTTGTGGGTGATCCCACACTGAGTGGTATCCTTTTAACCAAGGCTTTCATTGTTGTATGCTCATTCCAGTCCCAGTTTTAGTCAGTGTAACAATGGTAAGCTTTTACAAGGTAAAGTATACAAGTAGGTAACTATTTTAGAATTCATGTGCTTTACAGATTACAACCAATAATGTGCTGTAAATTGAGTTATTATAACATGGTCATCATATGTTAATATGTTATGTTCTGTAGGATAGTAAGGAAAAGCTTATGAGTCCCTTTACTAAGACAACAAGCCATTTGCTTTGCCTCTCATTATTTATTGTAATTTATCAATATCCTTAACAATAAAAATGAACCCTGGAATGCAGTAACTTTGGGAATTCAATGAAAGTATGGAAAATTTATAGATGGAGACAAATGGAAAGCTTCATGGAGTAATAGAATCCTATGGGATTTTCGTAGAAAATATTGGTATGGCCTATACTGTCTTTGGATGATAGAGGGAAGACAATGATCAGAATTCTAGGATAGGTACAATATGTTAAACCTGGAGAAAAGACAAAGAAAGTAAATTTGAGGAGCAGTTGTTCATCTTGGCTGAAGTGTGTAAATGTTTATAGTATTGGGAAATTATGCTGATATGCATGTATGAAAATGCTACAATGAAACGCATAAATATATTCTTCTGAAAAAGAAGTCTGAGAACCATATCGAATGTCCTTGTGTCATACTAAGAAGTTTAGATTTTATGCTGGGCGTGGTGGTGCAAGCCTGTAATCCCAGCACTCAGGAGGCTGAGGCAGGAGGATCGCTGTGACTTCGAGACCAGCCTGGGCTACATAGTGAGTTCCAGGTCAGTCTCAAAATACACAGTGAGACCCTGTCTCAAAAAACAAAGCAAACAAACAAAAAAAGAAATTTAGATTTTATTTTTAAGGCAGAGAGGGAACTATTGAAATTTTGTTTTTCTTTTTGGTACTGGGGTAGAACTTGGACTCTTATGCTCATGAGGAAGGCAGTGGCACCACTGAGCTAAATTCCTGGCCCTTGAATAATTTTAAGTAGCAAAATAATACTAGAAATGGTATTGAGAAGATTGACCTGATAGATATGAATTAAGTGGATGAAGGACAAACTGAAGAATGAAGTGATTTTTGGCTTATTACAATCGTCCAAGAAAGAAGAACCCAATCCAGAAGAGATTCAACTAAAATTAGAAAATATAACTACACAGTATTTGATTTTTTATTTATGTGCACAGGAAACAATCAGAGCCTGAATGACTTGTTAATTAGGCATGCATTTTTCTCCTTTTAAAAAGAAATGAGGGCAGGGGATTTAGCTCAGTTGTTGTGCTAACTGCCTCTCAAGCTCAAGGCCCCACATTGGATCCCTGGTACCAAAAACAAAAACACCAAAAAATAAATAAATAAAAATAAGTGAGCCAAGCATAGTGTTGAATACCTATAATCACAGTACTCAGGAGGCTGAGGAAAGAGAATCACTGTGAGTTCAAGTTCAGCCTGAACTAAAAATGAAAGCCTGACTCAAAAATTAAAAAATAAGGGCTGGGGATTTAGCTTAGTGGTGCCATTGCCTGCCTCGCAAGCTCAAAGTCCCAAGTTTGATCACTGTGTACCAACAACAACAACAAGAAAAACAAAATTAAAAAATAAAAGAAATAAAAATTGTAAAAAGAGTAGTTACCTGGGAGGAAGGATACGGGTTTGGAGAGAGATTATTTTTTAACTCCTTTAACTTAAAGTATAAAATGGTTTCCTCCTCTGCTAATGCCACCTGCTTGGAGTTAATCGTATGGTGTTTGAATTTGAAGTGTGATGAGTACCGATAATTACCTATTTTTTCAGCTATACCAGAAAGGTAATTAAAATTATGAGATTAAAGAGATCATGAGAGCAGAGGGAGTAAGAAAGATAGGACAAGAAAAGAACTTTTGTGGAAACCTCCCCTGAGTACAAAAAATAAGATTTCTAGAGAAAGAAAATTCAAGGAATTTGGGTTGGAAAATTATTCTAAACTAGTGTTTAGAAAACCTAGGCAAGAGAAATTTTCAAGAAAAGAGGGTTAATCAAGGATACAGGATTTTAAAGAGAAAACGTGGGTCGAGGGGGGAAATGATGTCGTTAGGTTTATTCAGTAGATGACAGAGGACAGAGCTTAGATTGTAAGGGGTTAAGTAAGTCCTAAGTGATAGATAATAGTGTTCTTTTCAGAAGTTGAACATTGCTTATTTTTGCCTTGATGATACAAAAACAAGTCTATCGTGAATTTTAATATCATTTACAAAGAAGATTTTTTTATCATTTTGTAGCAGATTTTAAAAGCCATAATTTAAGATTTTGATATGATTAGTGTGAAGCAGAATCTCTTTAGCACCATTTTTGTTCTGGACAAAATTCCAGCTGGATATTACTGATTACTGTGAAATGCAAATAGTGTTATTTTGTTTTATGACTATTATTTTAAAAAACATGTATTTATTAAGATAAGTAAGTGTTGCATAAAAATAAAAAAGAGAAAGAAAATGGATATTATTTGTAGCTTGCAGGCTTTTCAATATAGAATTGAATATATTAATCTTCAAATGCTAATGAGCAGTAAAACGTAATTTTCCAATGCACAATTAATTTCTGACTGGCTCCTTTTGATTTGTAATAACCCAGTACCGGGTAAAATTTTTAATTTTTAGAGTTTATTTAACCCATATTTCTAACTATGGCCAAGTATTTTGATGATTATCATGAAAAAATCTTATGTTAGAATAAATCATATTTCATAAAGCTGATTATAGTTTTTCTATTGAATTATCTGTCATTAAGACTAGGAGCTTTTATTTTCCTCTTTTACTTGTTCTTGCCTGTTCTTATCTTTGACAAACAAGGGCTTCCCTCTAAATTTTCAGCTTGGAAACCTACTAGTATCTGGTCTTTGCCAACTGCATGTTATCTTATATGGCTTTGTTGTTGCTTCACTTTTCCTTCACCTTTATTCTATTATCATGTTATGTCATTTTCATATATACGCATCATATATAATTTACATATGCATGCACATATGCATACAACCGTACATACATACATGCATACACACTTATCACAGAGTGGAGGGGATTGTAAAGCATACAGTTTAGTATTTAGCTCATAGTCTGTTGAGGCAGATTTTGGCCCTCAGCCTCACAAGGATATATGCCTACTCTATAA
Organism: Fukomys damarensis; assembly: GCF_012274545.1. Lineage (NCBI taxonomy): Eukaryota > Metazoa > Chordata > Mammalia > Rodentia > Bathyergidae > Fukomys > Fukomys damarensis. Next base: position 73,963,480 of record NW_022900951.1, read on the forward strand.
TCAACGCTGAAATCCTAAATGCAGCTAGCCATTTTACAAATGTGCCTCTGGTACCTGGGAAGATTGGGTTAAACCGTGTATAGTTCAGTGAGATCGATCATTATGATTGGCAAATGAACTCAAAATCGTAACTTGTAGTAATGTTAGTCCAGTCGGGAATTTTGATGTACAACATCCAAACTAATACTTTGAGTAAGTAGCAGATTGCAAAGCAGCAGAAAACTATGAACTTGCAATTCTCCCGTGATTTGAGTTAATATTTGTTTCATAGAATCTTGAAATCTTGTTGAAAGACACCTTAGAGGATCATCTAATTTAATCTCTTTTTTTCATCACAGTACTTTCTGTAAAACTCCTGAGATATCAATATGTAGTAATGTGGAATTCTTTACTTTATGTAGGTTCCTGTTTCATTAAAAATATATTCTTGGGGCCAGGGATTTAGCTCAGTGGCACTGTGCCTGCCTCCCAAGTGCACTATCCCAAGTTTGATATCCAGTACCGCCAAAAAACACACACACATATATATATGTATGTATGTATGTATATATATACATACATATATATATATATTCTTTATACAAAATTAAAATCTGTCTTCCTATAAGCTCTTACTCAGTTCTACCCTGAGACACAATACAGAATACGATACTTATTTCTTCCTCACTATAGTTGTTCAAATATTTGAAGTTCTTTTCCATTCTGTTCACTTTTCCAAATTAATTTTCTACCATATATATGTGTAGCTTCGTCAGCCATTCCTTGATTATTCACCTCTCCAGCATGTTAGTTGCTCCTGTTCTCATTTCATATAATTTATAAATGACCCACCCAAAAAATCAGATACTATTTAATTTAATACTGCAAATAAAATTTTATCTTTGGTTGAATGCAATTAAGCAATGACTTTTATATACATTAAAAATTGAAAGGGCAGTTTAGAGCATAGGTCTGCATCCCAGGAGATCAATGAGAGACTATGATTTTTAGCTTTTATAGTAATCGTATCTTGCTGTGGGCACATGCTGACTCTGGTCAACTAAAAGCCTTACTCAGTTTTGTTAGTTTGTTTGTTTTAAACAGAAACTGCAGTCATCTTAGATTATCCCAAATCCTAGACAGCTATAAAATATTTTTTAAAGCTAAATGTAACACTTGTATAGTTCCATGTTAAATTTAATTTTGTTTGGCTTAAGTTCTGTCCTGCTCTCTATTTCAAAATTTCAAATCCTGTTTCTGTCATGTAGTATATTAGCAATCTCTTGTATCATTTAGAAATAGGACGGATATACTCTTAAACAGCTTTTTCTAAGTCCTTGATATTTTGAAAAACAGAAGCAGAGAAAAATGCCTGTGTGTACCAGAAGAACCCTGCTCCTGGTTTGACATTAACCTAATTAATTAATAGCCACTCAAATTAATTTTTAAATCAAGTTAATATCTACCCAACTGTACTGTTGTGCAGTCCATATGCCTTTTCCTTTCCCGCAATGATATCGAGTGACAATTTGCCCAAAGTCATCATAAAATAGAAATATTTTATATGCTAACCTAATTGATTTTCTCTAAAAAAGAATTGCCAGTAATTTGACCTCAGTTATTTTGCAATCTATGCTACTTCTTGATATTTAGTCTGATGTTTTATAAATTCATGTAGATCTGTAGTATAGCGAAGCATGAAGCAGTGGTAAGGGAGTTTCATTTTCTTTAACAGTTCAGAAAGTTGGCTATTTTCATCAATATTTTTGCTAAAGAAGGAAAAAGTTAAGGTCAAAGAACCTAAAATAGGCTTGCAAATACAGAGTCTAATTCCTTTCTAGCTAGTGCAGCCTACATGGCCTGGCCCATTCTGCGTGGAAACCTATGGAAAATAAAGGCTTTACCTTGACTCCTTGTTTCCACTCCTTAGTCTGCTTCCACATTTTGAGTGTCATTTGATAGTCATCATCCAAAATAATTACTCTAGATTTTAGGACCCTTAAATATAGACCAAGAGAAGCTGTATTCTTTTTCCTATCTACCTAAGGTCTACTTTTTCATTTCGTTTATTTTGTGGGGGAGGGTTTGGCTATGTATTTCAGGCTAACCTTGAACTCACTATGTAGCCCAGGCTGGTCTTGAACTCATGGCAATCCTCCTGCCTCAGCTTCCAAGTGCTAGGATTATAGACATACACCACCATGCCTAGCTCGATTTATTTCTAAAATGAAAGACATGCCCCTTTATCAAAGATTTTCCAGGAATCACTTTATTCTGTCTCTGAGATCCCACATGCATGTGGCCTTTTCCCATAGAGTCAATATAACTTTAACTTAATGCAACATAATGATATATGTGATTCATATATTAATACCAGACTTAAGTAATAAGGAGCATGGTTGTAAGTTGCCATTTAATCTGACAGAAGTTTTCAGAATGTATCAGAGGAAGGAGGAAGGACAGAAGACTAGTTAAGTAGCCGTTATTATTGTCCACATGAGATGTGATGAGTTACTTAACTAGTTTGTGAATCAAGTATAGACAGTCCAGTGGTAAACCAGCAAATGAAAACATATAAGAAATAAGCAAATTTTTCAAATTTAAATATGAGTAAAGATTTTGAGCCGAGATGTTTGACTCAAAGTTGATGTTACTTTTGATATAAGAAAGGGATTTAACTCAGTGGTTTCGGCGCCTGCTTTGTAAGCGCAGGGACTGGAATTCCATCCCTGGTACCAAAAAAACAAAAGCAAACAAATAACTAGAGTGGAGCAAGGTGAAAAATTATTAGTTTCTACTAATGCCAGCATACTCTGGGTAGAGATTTTAAGCAGCCAAATTTCTAGCTTGAGTGGTATTCCAAAACGATAAGGGCTGACTTCAAGAATCTCTGGAAAAGAGTGGGGAGGTTACAGATAAAACTTTAGATAACATTCTCTGTATCTAGAGTGAGGGTTGAAAAGAATTTACAGAGAGTGTTACAAAAGACAGGGAAATAAAACAAAACAAAGCAACTGGTGCTGTATTTTAGGAGCCTAGGAAAGAAAGTATATTTTAGAACAGCAGGGAGTAAACAATGCTATCAGATTCCACAAAGAATTTGAAAAGTATAAACTGCTACTAGGCCTTTTTGTTTGGTGATGTCTTAGTTATTGGAGAACTTCCACTGAAGAGGATCTGGAGAATGTTAAAGGTAGACTGCAAGGGCTTAGTAACATGAGCAGCCATGGAGGAAAACAAAAGTATCAGGCTGTCTAATATGAATACCTATGAAGGTAAGTAAACTAATATTTTACTGTTGATTCGTTCTACTTAACCAAAAGTTTTGTAGATGAAAGGGAAAAGGGATTTAGATAAACTTACTTGTTGAAAAATTACTACAAGTTTGTTATATTGTTTTAATTGATTTTAGCTTCAGACTGTTCAATATTGACTACACAGTTTTAACTACCGTAAGACTGAAATTAATTGAGTTCTTTGCTCTGCATAACTTTAATAACAGACAGATGTTAGTTTCCAGTAAAACCAATGAAGGTTGTACTCTAAATTACATTGGATTTACAATCCTACAGAGCATTTTAATTACAATCATATTGCATACTTTTAAAATAATTTCAAAATATTTTGCTATGGTAATAGAAGCACATTTATGCCATTTTGCAGCATGAAAAGGATTCTTTTTTGTTGAGTAGTGTAAAATTTTTGCATTTTTTATGTTTTGCATTGTTTGCTTTCAGAATGCTATCATCATTTACATTCCCTAGTAATCCAATTTCATGGATATATATGAGCATATGGAGACAAGGTGCCAGTAGAAAGCTAAGAAATGAAGAAAGTAACAGTCAGAGGAGTTGGCAAGATTACCTTTTTTTTTCACTTGCCCAGATAGCTATTGTAGTTGAAAATAAAGAGGAAGGGGTACATGAGAATTTACAATTAGATAGATACAGAAAGATGTATAAGCGAGCTCAAGAGATAAAAACATTATCCTGAGTGTTGAATAGGAAAAGACAAGAGGATGTGTAAATGAGCAAAAGCCATTTGGGAACCCAAGCTAATCAAAACTAAGGTTAACCAGCGAGTTTGTGGCAGTAATATTTAGAAAAACAAAAGAAAGCACAAAAAAGACCCTGAAAAATAAGCCATAAACGAGATTGCAATGTGAAACTTGTAAGGATGTTTCCCTCCTTTTCTTCCTTCTTTCTTCCATGCTAAGTAATGGTTAAATACTTCAAAAGTACTGTATATCTCCAGGTTTACCACAGGAATGAGGGTAGTGAGTTATATTTTTCTTATGGTTTAATTGATGTAGTGGTCATAAATATTTATGGGATACAGTATAGTAATTCAGTATCTGTACACAGCATATAATGATAAAATATGAAATGCTTCATGTATTTATTTATATGTCATTCTTACACCAACACCAATATCTATCTTCACTGTATCATTCTAGCATTACTATTTATACTACCAAAATGAGCACTACACATGATATATAAAAGTACTCGTTGTAATTATTGTTTCTTTAAGGTCATTTTATTCATTAAAAATTGCCATGCCCAGGGGTAGGCCAGGGATTTAGCTCAGTGGTTCCACCATCTGCCTCATAAGTGCAAGGTTCTGAGTTTGATCCCTGGAACCAAAACAGGAAAAAAAAAATTGCCAAGCCCAAATGGCTAATAATACAAGACTGAAGCCTCAACCAAATGAAGAAAAACATAATGAAGAGAAACTTCAGGAAAAACTTCCCTTTTGCCTACACCTCACCTAAAATAAATAAATAAGAAAGGAAGGAAGGAAGAAAGGAAAGAAAGAAAGAAAGAAAGAAAGATAGATAGATAGATAGATAGATAGATAGATAGATAGATAGATAGAAAGAAGACACACAGACAGATAGATATGGGCATGGTGCCGCAAGCCTGTAATCTTAGTACTCTGGAGGCTGAGGCAGGAGAATCACTGCAAATTCAAGGTGAACCTGGGCTACACAGCCAGTTCAAGGATAGCCTGAACTAGAGTTAGGCCCTTTTTCAAAAAGCAAACAAAAAGCATGCAAGATTTATTGTGAAAAAAATGTAGCCATTAAAATCTAGCATGCAGCGTGAGTTACCTGCCCCATCTATGGCAAAGCCCTGGAGAGAGGCTTAACTATGCAGCTACAATGATTACAGAGCTTTTGGCGGGCAGGAAAGGCTGCTAACTCAAACTCTCGGTACTTTTACTTGGCTTGTTAATTTGTGTGCTACGTATATGTGTGTAGTGTAGTGGTTCAATAGAAAAACTCTAGTACTGTTAAAAATGTCTGTTTCACAGGATAGTATCAAAATAGCTTTACCACTCTTAAATAACAAGGAACAAAAATAGATTTTTTGGGGGGGGTTGCTGAGGATCAAACTCAGGACCTTGTGCTTGAGAGTCAATCAGCGGCACCACTGAGCTAAATTCCCAGCCCTAGATTACAAATTTAATTGCTAGATTTCTGACCACTTCTGTTGCCACTACTAATATGAGGTGCCAGAAGAGTCGATGAAGAAAGTTGGCATTATAGTATGTTCTGCTAAGCCTAATGGCGGAAAGAGTTAATGCTTTAGATGTTTTTCTGTGGGCTGCCTCTTATTTCATTGGTAGTTTTTTTTTTTTCTTTTTATTGAGTTTATTGGTACAATCTAGGTCTGCAATACAGTTACATTCATTACTGGGATCCTGTACCTTCACATGACAGGTCTTGGTTCTCATGTTTTCCCCTTTTCCCTGCCGTCCCTTCAACCCCGTGGTAGGGTTCATTTTTAAATGAACTCAATATTGTAAATAGACTGGAAACTTCATGTTGCTTTATATTTAGAACCTTTTCAAATATATATCTGAGGAGATTCAGAAGGATGACATGAGGGTGAGCCACACTGGGCATGCTATCCCATGCTGGTCCTAAGTATAAGAGTGAAAACTGAAGTCCTAGCTTCTACATGAGCTGGAATTTGCATTATCTGAAGGCAAACAACACACTTCTTGATGGTAATTCCATATAGCTATCCCCTCATCCTCCTTGTGGTGTTCCACTTTTTCCAAAGTTAGGTGGTCCTAGCGTGTGCATGGGTGGTTCAGTGGTAGAATTTTTGCCTGCCAGAGTTAGGTGGTCCTAGATCCCTATTATACAAATAAAAAGATGCATACTATTGGATTTGTCCCTTCAAGCAATATAAGCAGAATCCCCCCTTTCACAATCTCAGTAGAAGGGATGCTGAGCAAGCACTTTGGATCTTTACTGGGAACAGGATTAAGAACTACAGAGTAAAATTCCACTCTGCTCTTGTCACTACAAAAGGAGGGTATCGGCTGTGGCTACCCAAAGTATATTTGTAGGGCCGGGGATTTAGCTCAGTGATTCCGGTGCCTGCCTCACAAGCTCAAGGACCCGAATTTGACCCAAGGACCCCCTCGAAAAAGTGTATTTCTATTTGTTTTATTTTTATTTTATTAAGCAAAATTTCATAGCAAAGTAAGAATAACAATATATTGCATCATTGTCTTCAAAATACTCATACAAAAAAGATTGTCTTACAAGGAAGAAACAAAACGTTCTTTTCAATGAACTAAGAGAAACTAGTAGTACTGTATAAATGAAATGAATTAGCATATACATTAAAATGTTTTGAACAGCATAACAGATGATTTAGAAAATTATTTTAACTTCTCCCTACTTCCTATATATCCATCTTTTATTTTACTGTTTATTTTTATTTATGTATGCATGTATATATGTATATAGATTTTTTCTCATATAAGAGAAACTAGGTGATATTTAAGCTTTTGTGTTTGACCTGTGTCATTTAACATTATACTCTCAAATTGTGTGCAATTACCTATGAATGCTGCACATTTGTCTTTATTTATAGCAGAATAATACTCCATTATGTCTAAATAACAGCATGAATATTGTCATGTTAAAGCATAGTGAAAATTTTAGATCCGTGTATGATGGGTTTAATTGCTGATTCATTAATAAATTGAGATGGTCATACTATTTTACATGTTTATTTATTTTAGGTTTTCAGTGACTGTTTCACATATATTATCAGACTGGGTTTTCCCAGTAACATTAGGAGGGCATATTTGTTGATATTACTATTTTGTAGATAATGTAACTGAAGCTCATTATGTTGAAGTAATGTCCCCAAAGGCACAATTAGCTAGTAAGGAATAGAGTCAGAACTAAAACTCCAGATCCAGTGACTCCAAGTATTACATCATTTCCTATTTCAGCTCCACACTAATTTGCTTCTTCACATGTTATTTAAAAAATAGTAGCTTCTCTTTTTTCTCCCTGGTAGTGATGCCGTTTGTAGGAAGATATCCCCTTCCCGTTTCAGTTCATTCGAATTATTTTCAAATGGTTGAATTTGTTTTCCTGGTTCCAACTGCTAGTAAGGATAACCTCACTTAAATATTATGGTAAGGGAGAGGAGAAAATAAATAATATTATAAAATTTAAGCCAGGAATAAGTGTAAAATCATAAATCTCATTGAATGAGATCAAATGAAACATTTTACAGCTTAATATTGTACAAGAGTATATTAATTATGTCATCAATAAAAATAGCTCATTCTCATGTTAGAAAAGACTTTTTAAAAATTTTTGATTCATGAAAATTGCTTCCTAAACTCTATATTCACTTTCTTCTGTGATATATTACTTACTCAAAACTTCTGAAATAATTGGGTTGGGGGTTTAGGTCCCAACTTCTCACAATACCCTAAAATAAATTCCATATAGATTAAAAAGTAAAATGAGTAAAGGAGATTAAAAAATGGGGAAACACATGGGTGACTGACTATTGTTTGATCTTGGGCTAAAGTTAGGATAGTAAGCATGAAAGTTTAAGATAACACATGGTAAATCTCCCTAGCTAGGTATCAATTGGTAGATTGTATGATCCACAAAAGAAATCAACAAAAGAAAAAATCAAGTAATATCATGTTAGAGACAGTTAAAATGTCTATGCCTTCAAATATTTTGAGAAAATAGCTCATAATTTATGGGTATCATAGTAAATTTTTAATTTACTATTAAAATATAACAAGTTCAGCATTGTCTCTTAAAATATCTTTAGACATTGACAAGGATAATTAGTAAAATAGGAGATGATTAAAAGTACATAGATTGTTGGTAAGTGAAAGGTAGTACAAACTCTAGTCTATACCAGCCTACTACATTGTAATGTTTTTTTGTTTTCTTCATTCCTTTTTTTCTTTTCTCTTTTCTTTCTTTCTTTGTGCCCTTTTTTAATTTCTTATTTTATTTCCAGACTCTTGGATAAGGTAGAGGGATTTTTGTTGTTGTTTGTTGCAGTTTGTGTGGTGCTGGAAATCAAACCCAGAGCTTCATGCATGCTAGGAAGGGTTTTACCATTAAGCTTTATCTCCAGCTTCATGTTGAAAATTCTTCGTGTTGAAACATTACACATTTTACACAGTAAGGAAATAGAAAAGCAAATATACTATACTGTAAAAATAAAGCAGTAGGCTTTCATGGAGTGATAATCAACATGATGGTGCATATAGCAGAAGAGCTAATTTTAGTAGCTGGATAGTTAATTTGTAGACTGATAATTCCATGAACAAAGAAAACCAAATAATCATTTGATCTAATGCCACTGTTTTTCAACATAAACTTTAGAGTAATCCTGGACAGATTTATTTACAATAAATTAGTTAAATTGTAACTAGGTTCAATTTTAAATATGGGACATGAAAATATAAAATAATATGCCATTAATGTCTTCAGAATGCATTAATTATTTGAAAGAAGACAGTTATATTACAACAGCAACTATTCAGGAGGTTATCTCTGAATTCCAAACTGAGAATTGAAGTTGCAGTCATAAGCATAGAAAAACCTATTTGTGTGTGTGTATGTGTATGTGTGTTTGTAGTTTGTTATATTGTAGTGCATGGAGAAAGAACAATACAAAGGGAGATTCTGAGTATTATATTCTACTTTCCTTCATTCAATTCCCCATTACTGCCTTCTTTTCTGTTCTGAAGCCCAGCGGGATATAACAGAAGATTGTAGGCATTAGGATATCATAAGATGCTAACAGAAATTTGTTGAAAGAAAATATGGTTCTAGTGGTATGAAATTCACAAAACTAATAACAGGGGATTTGTCATCAAATGTTAACAAGCAGAAAAGTGATAGAGAAATAGATAACTTGAAATCCTTCTATCATAAGCTGGTACTGGAATTTTGATACAGAAAAAGAGAGAAAATATTCACTGCGAACTTGGCCAATACGTTGTTTCAACATTAAAATATAGAAATTAGCTTAGATAACACTGTATATAGTAGGTCCCCTTATCCTTGGTTTTGCTTTTCATAATTTTACATAGTCAAGGTCAATTATCGCCAGAAATACTAAATGGACAATTCCAGAAGTAAACAGTTCTTCATTTTGAATTACATGCTATTCTGAGTAGTGTTATATCTCACATTGTTCTGTTTCATCCTACCCAGCCATGAATCATCCCTTTATTCCACATGTCCATGCTGTTTATGCTACCTGTCTATTAGTCACTTAGTGGCTTTGTAAGTTACTACATTATCTATCAGAGTATCCAAGTGCTTGTGTTCAGGTAACCTCTAAATAGTGTCCTAATGCTATGTTACAATGCCTATATTATTTTATTTCATTATGTCAGTGTGGTATCATTATAAGATTGGTATGTTTTAAGATATTTTCAGAGAGATAACATTTATATAATTTTAATTAGAGTATAATGTTATTATTGTTCCATTTGATTATTATGATAGTTCATCTACATAGTGTCAAGGCCACACTGAACTAAATAGTGAGACCCTGCCTCAAAAAACCAAAACAAGCATAAACAAGGAAAAAAAACTTTATAATTGCTGTATTTTACTGTATATCTCTTTCCTTATTTCCTTTATATATAGGAACGTCAGCGAACATTTTCCTGTTCTTGAAATTTTTGGAATAAAATATTTTGTCAGAATACCGTGTTCAAAATCATCAGGAATAAATACATGTATGAGTTTTAGCATAGACTTAAAACACTAGTTTTTAAAATCTATTTTATTTGTGATACTCTGACTTCCAAAGATAGCTGGTAATGAAACAGGAGGTGCTGTACGTAGCTCATTGTAAATGCCCTGGGTTCAATTGCTAGTACTGCCAAAAATATGTATTTTTTTAAATCAAAAATTGTGCCAGTAAATATACAATGGTAAACTTTTTGTTGTTACTTAAATTATTATTACTCTGAATGAAAGTGAACATTTTCTCACTTTTTATTGACTGTCACTTATTTTATGTTTGACTTCATATGTGCTTTGTCCATTTGCTGTTTAAGACCAATTATTCTCTTTATTTAGTATGATTTCTTTTTTAAAAAATTTTATTTATTCTTTTGGTACTGGGGATTGAATTCGGGACCTTATGCTTGCAAAGCAGGCAGCAGAACCATTGAGCTAATTCTCCAGCCCTAGTATGAATTCTTTATACAGCACGTTTCCTGAAAATATTTTCTCAATCTGTTTAATTATAGTATATGATTATAATTGTCAAAACCTTATCAAGAATTGTAATTATGATTTTATATATTTGTATTTGCAAATAGTAATGTACTCTAAACTTATTCTCACTTAACTTTTTATTAAAATACTTGCTGATTTGGAATCATAGAGCTAACTGAGTTTATAAGTGTCACAGCTATTATATTGTAAATACATTCTACTGTTAAGACCATTTAGCATTAGCATCCCTCTTTAAATTATTGTAACAGCAATCTTAAACAGTATATGTCCTTTCACTTTAGATATACTATCATTATTTTTGTTTACCTTATAAGAATATTTCACTTTTTAAAAAGTTATTTTCTACTTTGTTTTTCTAACATTGTTTTTCCCTGGAGATTGTTTTTCATTCTGGAGTTTCATAAACACTGGATATTTTTTTGTGGTTATGATAATGATTAGACACTGGCTTTTGGGATTCATATAGGCACATGGAACTGTTCATGGTACTGACATAGCAAGAAACTAGTTCTGGGCCATGATTGAGAACAGGAGCTAGTGAGGTTCAACAGTTTCTAGTCCACAGAGTGCCATTTTGTCCTAAATGATTGATGACAATTCTGCTGCACTATTCTCCACAGATTGTAGAATACTATTGCAATCTAGAGCTTCTGTAGATATCCGCTTCATTAAGCATGATCCCAAAATGTCATTTAATTTATTTCTTAGATTGAATGTCTCATTAAACTCTGATGAGGCCAGGAGCTACTTTGGGCTGGACTTGTTATGAAGCACTCTTATCTTAAAATTTTGTTCTGTCCCTATTGGCAAAGGAAATGGACATGACGGTTAAATTAGTGCATACAACACTTTATCTTTGACAAACTGAAATATTGTTTTGCTAAAGTAGGCCCTTGGGATAGAAAGATTAAAATCATACATAAACAAGATTGGCATAAAGATTGAATTTACAGACTCATACAATATTGGGTGTGATTTTATTTTGTTCCCATTTTACTTTATTTTGAAAAACAGAACATACGTATTAAATTAACCAAGACACTGTACTCAGTCTAGTCCCTTTAGAAAAGTGATGTTTTCTTTTTTCAAGTTATATAAGATGAGGTATGGGTAATGTCAGTAAAAGTTTGATTAAAGAGATGACTCAATATTTGTTTCGCTAACCTTAGAACAGATGTGTCCCACAAAATAAGGTGATTTTTCTAATGGTTCTATTTTCCATTGTAGAATGGTCAGGCTGTGATGAATTTGAGGTACAGAAAAGAAAGTGAATCAGTAGATCCAACAAAAAACACTTTGTGAACAAGGAATTAAAGGGTTGGCTCTACACCATCTTACTATTGGAGTACAATTTTTAGATGTCTGTTTGGCATTAAAATGACCATCTACCAGGCTGGGGATTTAGCTCAGTGACACTGCACCTACCTTGCAAGCACAAGGTCCTGAGCTCAATCCCTAGTACCAAAAAGAAAAAAAAAAAACATTACCATCTCCCACCTGATTTTTCTTTTTCATTTCCTACATCCTGGTACTGTGCCACTGCCACAGTGCACATTCACACAGAACCAGGGTCTGCCCCTCAGGTATACTTCTTATGACTCCACATCAGAGACTGTAGACTTATGCTCTTTTGTCATTTCCCTGAGTTTTTACCAAGCATATGAGAGAACTGCTCTGTAGTCCAATATTTTTTTTTAAATAAATACTATCATCTAGCATGTTGTATGCTATTGCCTAGAAGATCTTAGGTTTGAAGCTTCTCAGTTTGTTAGCTATTTTACTTTGCTATCTAATCAAATTTGAACCTTTGAAAACTTGCCTTTGTACATAGGGTTAGCAGTAGTATTTTTGTATCAAAAACAAATTGACAGCCGGGCGTGGTGATTCGGGCCTGTAATCCCAGCATTCAGGAGGCTGAGGCAAGTGGATCCCTGTGAGTTCGAGACCAGCCTGGGATACATAGTGAGTTCCAGGTCAGTCTGAACTCTGTAGTGAGACCCTGCCTCAAAAAAACAAAAAATTAAAAATTAAAAAATTAAAAAACGAATTGACAGTATACATTTGATTTTTAAAATATTTTTGAAAACAGAGACCCACAAATAAGTATAATACATGGCTTAAAGTATTACCAGTCAACTTCCATATTTGATAAAAAAAAAAGAAGAAAATGATATCTGGGAACATTTAAGCATGTATTTGCATTGTATCTTCAGGTTTTTCCTTTTTATAGAATGATAAAGTTTAATTCTAAAATCCCTAAACATCATTAGTCCGGTTTAAATTATGTGGTATACTTTTCATGATTATCTCTTTTGCTGAGTAAACATAGTTTAAAAAATCCCTTCATCATCTAACATGCCCTTTAACATAGTGAAATATGCTTATGAGTAGATAAAACTGACAGAAAATTAGTGAACAGTGAGACAGTTATTAATGAGTGTATTCAGTATATCATATCAATCTAAAGGCATAAAGAAGTAACTATTGATTTGGGTCTCCATTTCGTATTTAATTCAAGAAAAGGAATAAACTACAAAACCTTTGGTTTGTGGTTTCACTTAAATCATCACCTACAATGTTAAAGATATATAATTTTGTCTTGTTTAAATAGTTTTTTTTTTAATTTTTTGGTACTGGGGATCGAACTCAGGACCTTGTACTTGTGAGGCAGGCAGCAGAATCACTGAGCTAAATCTCTGGCCCTAAATTATTTTTATTATATTAATTTCTCAGGTAACCTCACTCAAGTTCCTACTTTTCTTTTTCATTAAAAATAAATTATGTGCTATTAAATAATATAAATTTCCCACCCTCAAATTGCAGTTCTTAAAGATGGAAGTAACCAGGTATGTTAATGCATGCCTATAATCCCAGTACTCAGGAGGCTGAGTCTGAGGCCAGCCTGAGCTGCACTGTGAGTTCAAGGCCAGTTTGAACTACATAAGGATACCTTACCTCAAAACACCAAAAAAAAAAAAAAAAAAAAAAAGATGAATGCAATGTTATACAGGTGGAATAATCCATAAGATTTGGAGTTACAGGAGGACTTGAATTTGAGATCTTCCCATTTAAGTACCTGGTTGTATGATGCTTGGCATATTTGTAACATCTCAGAGGATTAATCTCTTATAAGATATCCATGATAGTCAAATTTGCTTCATTGAGGGTATTGCTAAAATTAAATGCCTCTTAACATTTGTGGATTCTTACATTATATAGCGTTTTAAATTTGTAAGTGCTATTAAGTACATTAAGTCCATGAATTATGAACATTCCAATTGCAAACTTTCACAGATACCAACGGACTTCTTATTATGAACATTCTTAGGTACAATCAAAGTATGGGACTAGGTTGTGTCTCCCAGACATGTCACAGTTGTGCTGCTGTGCACTTACTGTACAGCATGATAGTGTACATTAGTACAGTGCTCAGTCAGAGACCAGGATGTCTAGAAGCATGAGGAAAAGCAGTGATGATATTGAGAGGACTGCTAGGAAATGCAAAGCAATAACCACAGAAACAAAAGTGAAAATAACTGAGATTAGATCTAGGAATAAAAATGGTAGACTGCTTGTTTTTATAATATGAATCCTTCAACCATTGGCACAATTGTAAAGAACAAGGACAAGATCATGGAAAAAATGAAGTCTGCTGTGCCAGTGAAGTCAGCAACGTCCAAAAAGTGTGGTAAAGTGATATAAGAAATGGAGAGACTTCTCAGTGTGTGGATGGACCATCCGCATTAGCAATGAGTTTAACTCAGCTCAGTGTTTATTCAAGGAAAAGCTAAAAGCCTGTTTAAAGATTTGAAGAAAAACAGGTGAACAGGGTGCATCTTTTACCTAAGCCTTACTTTTTCAGACTCACTAAGGATCCAACTTACTTTCTCCTGGATTGGAACTCATTCATAAGTCATGGACTTACTGTAATTGAAATAAATATTTGGTTATTGTCACCATTATACAGCCATTATCATGTTTTAACTTTGAGTGTATGTTGTAAAGGATTGGTTGAAATGTGTAGCAGATGCATTTTAGTTAGTAGTTCAGTACTTAGAATGTTTTTTTAATGTAAAATTCACTTATGTTTTTATATGAGTGAGATCAATATTCTGTTCTCTGTAGAAATTATTTTCACTAAAAAGGAATTGCATGTTTTTCTTGTTGAAGCCTATGAACTTCAACAAGGCAACCTGAGACTAATTATTAAGATATGAAGTTAAAATATGTTAATATAATAAGATAATAGACATATTTCAGATTCTAACTTCAATTGGAAACATACATCACATTTTGATTTCACCAAAGCAAAGGAAAGATGTTTTCCATCTTGTATTTTCCCCTTCCTAAGTCACTCATCATAATCTCTAGAGTGCTTCTATTTTCACTTATTCCCAAGAACAAGAAATACATTTTCAAAATGTTAAAATATGCATACTATGTGTCATTCTCTTGTTAATATCATTCAGATTAACAGCAAAACCAGTTCTTTCATTTCCTGTGAGATTACTGTTACCAGTACCACCTAAATGCTACTATATATCATGCCTTAGAATTTTTCTTTGCTTTATCAGAGTCTAAGATGCAGCAAATATTAGTTAGAATCATTTAAAAATGTTTCCGGAGCTGAGAGTGGTGGTGCATACCTGTAATCCCAGCACAGAGGTAGGAGGATCACAGAGAATTCAAGGCCAACCTGCACTACACAGTGAGTTCAAAGGTAGCCTGACTACATGGAGATCCTGTCTCAAAAAACAAAACAAAATAAAAATATTTCCAATAACTTGTAACTATATTAAATATTAGTAAAAGGGTGAATATTCTTGGAGAATATGCAGATGTATTGGATTTATTATAATAATTTTGTTATGGTGGTGGTACTTTCATTTTCACTAATTTATTCAATAGTTATTAAACATCTGCTGTATAGCATGTATTTTGAAGGTGCAAAGATAAATACTGCGCGGTACCTGCCATGCAGTATCCTACAATGTAGTAAGGGCAACAGATATTTAAGAAACTGATCAGTATTAATCTCAATGCTATGGGGTACAGTGGGGATAAAAAGCAGTGCTTGCTTTTGAGGAACAGGAAAGCATTGCTGAGCTTTGATCTTGGTCTTGGTCTTGGAGGATGAATAAGAGTTTGTCCAAAGGAAGTCATATAAGGTCAGAGGATTGAATTTTTTTGGAAAAATGAATCATAAAACCATCTAACATCCATAGAACAGCAAGACCCTAATTACTTGAACATAGAATCAAGCCACTGCTACTTAAAAACCCTTATCTTAATACCTTTAGGCCAGTCTTCTGCTGTGACATATCACAGGCTAAACAGACATTAATTGTAGATTTTGAATCTAACTTGTTTCACTAAAAAGTGATGACAGGGCTGGGGATTTAGCTCGGTGGTTCTGCACCTGCTTCGCAAGCACAAGGTCCCAAGTTCAATCCCTGGTACCAAAAAAAACAAAAAGTGATGATAAAAATACTTGTTTTATGTGTGTATGCATATATGTATAGTGTTAACAATTTGTAATGTGGGCTGGAGTTGTAGCTCACTGGTAGAGTACATGCTTAGTGTACACTAGGCCCAGAGTTACACATTCTAAACACATACACACACACACACACACACACACACAACCACACAACTACGGCTTCATATTTAATATTTTTCTAGAAACTTCTTTCTTAAAAACTTTATCCTAAATTTACAAAGTTCTTAACAAACAAAGGTATTAGATTTCTGTGTTTTGGTGAGTTATTCAGGTTTTTCTACAATAATAAGCAAAGTTTAGATGAAAAATGCTTAACTTTGTCAAAGTTTTAGCAATTCCAGTTAGGAAAATGATAGGTTTGGTTTAGTCTTCTATAATCTTGCTTAAAATAAAAATTCCCCAGTATTCAATTTATATTCAGCATGCAATTTATATGAATACATTTAGGTTTTATTTGTTTTTTAGTAATAACATGCATAAAGGAAATATAATGATCTCATCAAATCTATTTCCTTCTTAGAGACAGCTCAGGGTCATTCTAATATAGCTTTTTTGGAGCTTAGGGAGGTTTTTTTTTCATTGAATCTTGTTAGTTTATTGCTTTAGAGACCTTTCATTGAGTTGGGTCAACATTCCACATTGAGAATTTTCTTACCTAGTCATTCAGGAATTCAACTGTTATTAACAATGATATGAATCATTAGTGCACACTAAGTGGAAATAGGTTCGAGTTGTTTTCGAAGCTGTTAATTTCTAGTTCCAGTCATAAGCAGCTCTGCTAAGCAAATCACATTACTCTCTATGGAAAAGAGAAATGAGAATTAAGTTCTATGCTTATCATCAGTCATGTCCTCACTGAAGAAGGCCAAGGAGATTGATCCTCTACCAATTCTTCTGATATTATCAAATGGGACTTTATATGCCCTTTTTTTTACCATAAGATTGAATACTAAGGAAGTACAAGGGAATGTGTGAACCCCTATCATTTATATTAAAGTCTTTTTTTAAAATAATAGTGGCTTTGCTGCTTGTTTGTGCTAACAGCTGCCAACCTTTGCTGAGTAAGTTAATTACATTTCCATGGTAGGAAAAATACAAAGTGTGATTGAAAATACACTGAAAGTTCAAATTTTAAAAATTATTACACTAAAAAGGCACATTAGCATTAGTCTCATTCAAATTGCCTCCCTCGCTTTAAACATAATTATCACATTGTTAAACATAATTATCACATTGTTCTTGCCATTTTCTAAAGCAGTTCTGGAAGTCCTCTTTCATGAGCTTCTTTTGCTATGCTGACCTGACTGCCTTGATTTCTGGAATTGATTTGAAATATTTACGTTTTATAGTCATCGTGACTTTGAGGAAGAGCCTGACGTGGCATGGTGCCCGATCCAATGAATAAGGTAGATGATGACACAGTAATTTTTTTTTAATGAGCTTGCCTTTCTGTTGGATGGCACTTGGCAGCAGCATTCACTCGTAGAGTGATTATACCTCATAAAGACACTCAGAAAAGCGAACTTTCAAAACTGCTTCACAGAAGAATAAGAAAAGTGAGGGAGTCTATTTTGAGAGCGATTAATGGCACTATTATTTTAACTATAATAATTTTTGAAAAATATAAACCTTCACTGTATGTTTTGATCATATGTATACAGATTGTCCCCAATTTAGGATGTTTCAATTTAGCATTTTTTTTTCCTTTTTGAGGGTATAAAGGTGACACAAATCCAGAATAAAGCATGCTTCCACTTTTGACATTTGCAAGACCCTTGGTTTGATCCCTAGAACTGTAAAAGTTAAACCAAAATGAAACCCATTTTGAATTCTGCTTTTTCCCCAAGTTAGTGATATCTTGTAGGATACTTTTTTCTGCATTGATGGGAAGTAGCAATGCACTGTAGCTCCACTTGTAGCCAGCCACTTGTTGACTACTTTCCCTTAGCTGTGCTGCAGTTGTCCTCTTTCTGACTGTGTCAGAAACTTATTATCTGAACTCATTTGTTGACAGATTTTATATTAACAGCAGTATCAATCCAAAGATTAGTAGATTTGAGAGATGTTATCTACAGTGTTTCTTAGCAAGGAATATTATTATACAAATATACTTATTGTGAGGTCTTAATTAATTAATTTCTTTTGCAAAAGGGAAGAGGACCAAGAGATGGAAGGAGTGGATAGAAAGGAGTTGAGAAAAAAATGAAGATGTGTTATGTACATGTACCAATTCCTCATGAGGACTGCAAGAATTATGTGCTGCATACTTGTACTAATAAAAAATATTTTTAAACTAGTTTTAAAAAATGTCACACAATGTAAAAAAAGATGGAAAGGAAAAACAGTCAAGCTGTAACACTTGTGTGATGTTGATAAGGTAATTACATGTTACAGATAAAATACACCCATTCTTTGAGCCCTATCTCACATATGATCTTTATCTCCATAGGAGTGAGGCAACGGTGTTTACCCTAAAATAGTCAAATACTTTTCTTATAATGTTCGTGTGGAATCTATTATTTTTTGCCTTCAGCTACATTTTTTCTTTTCCTTTTCCTTTTTTTAGTATATGCCATTTCTGCAGTGTGTCTGTACGTATCACATCTTGATCCTTTCTACGTCCTCTTCCCCAAGCCTCCCCTTCCCTACCCTCCATCGTCCCCCATTCATTTTGCAGAGTCTATCTTCCTGATGCCTGTCACCTGTCTTTTTTTTTTTTTGCCTTTAACTTACTTATATTTTGGATTTGTCATATAAGAAAAATCACATCATATCTAAAAAGTGTCTGATTTGCATCACCTAGCATTATTGCTAAATACAGTATAATCTAAATTCCACTTACATTTAATAAAACATCAATTCGGGAAGGGAAGAAGTGGAGAGATATAGAACAGAAATTTCTGCCATCTCTAAAACACTTCTTTCACAGAAAAAATAATAAGTTTAAAATTGCATTATCATTAATATTAATCAATTTAACAAACACATGTTTAGACTGTAGTGTGGATTACAGTCCAAAAAGCTAAACAGGACAGGAACCAAATATTTGGAGAAAGACATTTGTCAAAAATATATTTTTATTCATTAATTTTATTGGTTTTCGCTATGCAGTGCAGGCCTTATAAGCTGCAGTGAGTAGAACCATAAATGTCACCTCTTTGCCATGCTTCTGCTTATCAGTACTGAGAGTCAAAACCATATTAAAAATCATGAGGCTATTGTTTTATTGAGTTTGGGGGTACTGGAATCTTCTAGACATATTTTCTAGGTTTTTTCTGTCCCTAAACCAATAATTGACCAAAACAAGCGCCAACAGCAGTTAAGGTGTTATATTTATTAAAGTAGGAAAAGAAACATGCTCCACAGAGTGAGTTTTGGCCAAGAAAAAGGTGCACTGTAGAGTGTGAGAGTGGACTACTGTGAAAGGCGACTTTGTGGCTGCATTTCCTACTCCTCGTGCTGGCATCATGCTTTGGTTGTCCTATGGAAACTGCTCAGTTCTGTGCGCAGTCTGCCTGGAGGGCTTCGGGAATTGTTCTACACATATGTCCTGGGATTTTGTAATTTAAGAGGTCATCCCTACTTTCCCAGAAAGTCTGCCACACCCTATTCTTTTCCTCAGTTCCTTATCCTTTCAAATTCATCTAATTTTCTTCATCCCATACAGCAAAAATAAGTTGTTTAAGTCACTATCATGCAAACTCCAAGTGTAACTCCAACTTGTTTCCTTCAACCTAGGCTTTGGAAGCTCACTTGTTACTAGAAGAAAAAGAAAGCTCACCTTTCTTCCTTAATTTCTTGTGGTTACCCTGCTACCCTCATGATTGCATTCCAGAGCAGTTCATCTGAAGGTTGCCATGTCCTGCTTTGCATCTGCCTGCTCTACTCTGCCACTGGTACCAGATGCACCTTCATTTTCTAGAAAGCCAGTTTTCTTCTCACCCTGAGAGAAGGAGATTTTTTTCCATCATTGTATTCTTTCCCTAATTAAATTTTGCTTACAAATTTACAGATTCATATGGCTAATCAATTATACTTGTTTTCTAGTTCAACAGTAAAATATACAGTTTAGAAAAAGAAATAGAAGATATCTGAAAATTTAGAGGTGGGGTGTGCTCTAAGAACCCAAAGGACAGAATTCTGCTTTCTGTTTTAAGGAATTAGGACAAGGTTTTCATGTGAAATGGCATGTGAGCTTATTCTTAAAGGTAAAGTATAAAATGTGCATGTAGTAAACACATATGTGATAAGTTGTAAATAGGAGCTCAGTTATTATTGATATATCTCACAGGTATATGCATTTTATTCCCCTGATTTTATTAACTTTCACATCTTGACCAAACAGGAAAAATCAAATACTTCCATCGAAGCAAGAAAAAATTATCAAGCCGAGAATGTATTCTAACAATAAATTTTCTTATTGATGGGAAGATCTGATTCATTCTTATAATAAGTCTTTTATTAAACTCAAAATAAAATATTTTAGGCTCCTTCCAAATTCACATTTCGTCCGGAGTGTCTTTAGAGAAATTCTTAAACATTCATGTAGTTACTGAATGTGCAAGGAAAATGGCTTCTGTATGTGCCATAGTCAGACTGATATAGGGTATGTTTTGCATGAAAAGTATTTCCTGTGCTTAGCAAATCCATTTGAAAGTACATTGTGAAGAAGTATAATTGTTTCAACAGTAAAAGTTTAAAGCTCTATACTATATTTAATATCTTAATGACTCCTATTATATACAAGCATAGCTATGTATTCCTATGCTATTTGACTTTTCTTACAGGATATCATATGGAAAATTTAAATGTAAACAATGAATGTTGCAATTATTTTTGTTGTTGTTTGGAGGAAAACATAAATAAAAGGAGGTAGCCAGGTTTTTTTCCAAGATTCATTAGAAAGTTTCAAAAGTAAAGAAAAGAAGAATGTACCCATAACCTGTTATGTAAGTGTTGTTGACATTTTAAGAAAACACATTCTAGAGCCACATTTTATTAGTGCTTATAGTTGTTAGAAATAAAAGAAGAGAGACATTTCAGGTGACATTTTATGTCATTATTAACTTGGGTCTTGAGAGAAGCAAAGCAAGCAACAACTTGAAGATAGAGGTTTACTGGTAAACACTTCTGTTTTACCATCTGCTCCTTGCCACCCCATAGCAGAGTTACCTTGAAAAGAGATACCAGGGTGGACTTGCAGGGGCCAGGTAACAATGGGGATGAGGTGAGAGCAAGGAGTATGGTATGGGAGCAGATGGTAGCCTGAGAGAGCTGCTCCGTGGTATTATTGGCATGGTTGCAAAGAGAAAGAGGGATGTACTAACAAGCTGTGCCAATTTCTGAATGTTTCAAGTTTTCACTTGATGGCTTGTTGTCTCAGACTTCACTCATTTGCTGTCATATAGCTTCCCCTATTGCCAGCAGTTCCTATGAAAGCATGCTTCTTACATTGTCTAAAAACTGTTTAAAATATAAACTGTGTATTATAATTAATATACTGAGGTGTAGGAAAAAAGTATTCGGTATCCTTGATCTCTAGTTGAATAATAATTAGTTCTGTGACAGTTCTAACTGTGTATGTACATGTGCATGTGTACATGTGTGTGTCTATAAAGAGCTTTGCTCATGCAGTTTAGATTGCAGGAGCAAATACTATTAAAATAGTTCAGTGTACTTTTCTTTTTTACTTTTGGTTTGTAGGACTCACATGAGTATTTGCTCTTCTCATCTTCAGTTGAATTTCTGATTTCCTTTAAAAGAATGAAAGAAAAAGAATGCCCTAATTTAACTTTTTTTTTGGTACCGGGGATTGAACTCGGGTCTTTACACTTGCAAGGCAGGCCACCGAACCACTGAGCTAAATCCCAGGCCCTTGTCCTAATTTAACTTGAAATAGATCCTTGGCTAAAGATTGATTTTTCTTTAAAATGCATATACTGCAATTGTTACTGCTTTTGTATTGCCTACTGTGTCCTTAGATAATATGCATATTGAGTTGATTTGAAGTTTTTGACCATATGGCATGGTTGAAGCAGAACATTGTATTAGGTCAAACCATGTATAATTAGAATTCTTCGGCATCTTTTAATTATACAATAGAAATTTTATATGGTTCAACCTAATACATTATTTATTACTTATGGGTTAAAGGTTAGTAATAATAATTTATAAAAGATGCCCATGTTCGATTGGTATTGAAGCTAAATAAAGATGATGCACAATTTTCCAAACTTGTGCAAGTGTGCAGATTTGTCTTTGTAGAAGTCCTCTGCGAGCATTATTTGATATCTAATTTATCAATGTCTTCTGCTTTGGGTTTTTAAAAATGTATTTATTTATTTTGGAATAATATATCTACTCAGAAATAACTTTGCTGTACATAAAAATATTTGATCCAAGAAAGAGGAAGCTAGACAATTTTCTTTTAGTTTAAAAATAGAGGGATTAATTTGTATATTTATCATTGCAATTTTTTGCTCAGAATTAGTCCAAAGCAAAAGTTTTAAACTTTTCCAACACTTTAACAGAGGGATTCTGCTTTTTTTCTTTCTTTCTTCAAATTATTTTTAGACTGGAACGAACTGATTCTATAAAATGTAGAAGTGATTAGTATTAAATGTCTATCTATTTAGTCTAAAAGTGCGTAGTTCTTTTGAACAGAAATGAAAATTAAATTGGGCTTTGTACCTATATTTAGATGAAGTTATTTCAGCCATATTGGAAGTGTTAACTACATTTCTGTGGCAAACCTCATTGTATTACACTGAAGCAAACATTTGAGAACCATTTCAACCACATCCAGTTTTCTTCCTTTACTTTATTTCAGCATTTGGAGACTAAAACGGAAGTCTAAATTATTAATTAGAAAAACATGTGCTCCTAAATGACAAAATGTTTATAAGCAAACAGATTTCCCATTTACAGAAATTTAAGTCATTTTTAAAGTAAGAACACATATTAAATATGAAAGATGTTTTGGATTTCTCCTCAATTCACTTTAACAAATATGATAATATGGTATAATTGTTTTAAAGGAAGGTCTGCAGGTCATAAAATTAGTCTTCATTCATTTGCATGTTGATAATAAAGTACGGTGGTAGTATAAAGCCACTGGCCCCTGAATTCTGAGAGATAATTATTTAAAGGTTATGGCTTGTTTTGTGGTGTGATTTTGCTTAGTTTTAAAGTGCAAAAGGATCTTAGTTTTTCTCTTTTTTTTACATAAGTCTTAAGTGATCTCTTCTTTTTATGTTTACTATTTTGAATAAGTAAATTTCCATTATACATAAGATTCGAACTTGTGTTCTGATTTCTCGATAGTTTTGTGTCTTCTCACCAGTTGTAGATTCACTTCCACATGTCTCTCTAAATTTCAACCCTCAAATCCTTGTTTTCTTATTTTCCCAAATAGAATTAATTCAAACTGTGTTATATCAGCTATTTTTTTTAATATTTTTTCCTCTACCGCCATTGGGTAGAAAATGTTAGAGTATCCTGTACCATGACTTAACTCTTTTAAGGTCAAGCACAGTTAGTATTTTCATTTATTCTGTCATTTTTTATTTATTTGGTGTTATATTTCTACAAATATCATTGAATATATGTCATACTAGAAATATTTTTGTTAACCTTCGTACTGCCTGTCTCCATTTTGTATCTTGTATTTTGTAATTACTAATGCATGCAGACAGTAATGGAATTTAATATATTCTCTAATTTGTAGTAAACTTGTACTATTGCTACTGAATTAAGTTAACAGACTATTATTACCCATAAGTTTAAGCTAACTCTCAGCACTTTCAAGTCTAGCTGTTTCATCTATGGGTTCAAGTGTGTGGATGGATAAATTTCAGTAGTAGCATTTCAAAAAGCAGCAGTTATGTTTTGGTTTTTGTTTTGGTTCAGAAAACAGTGACCTACCTCACTGTAGATAAAATTACTGGTAACTATAACTATTTCCTTTTTTAGTTAAAAATTAAATGAAAACCACAAGGAGAGATAAGATGTTAATATTAAGTGGAGTAGCATATACTCATGAAGAACAACCCTATTCTGATCAAATAGGCCTTTACTGACTATAAAAACACAGTAATATTTCATTTTCTTATAGTATCCTGTTATTCACATCATTAGTTGTCAGTTTCTGAAAATACTAAGTTTCAACACTTGAAGGATTTTAATCAGTCTCTGGTTATTAACATCAGTATTGCTAATTACTACAGAGTTTAGTCTGTAAAATTATGATATGGTCTTTCTTTAACTACTGTTACATCATTTAGTATTTGCTTACCCTTTTACACTTTAGTAAGAGGAAGATTGATATCATTAGATATCTAGCTCTAATTGAGCATTGTTAAGATTAAGGGTAAAGTTATGTTAATTAGAAGCATTGTGGTTTCATTTATGGACTCAGAGCAATGAGGCCCATCAATAAACCACTTTTTGTCATAAACAGTCCTGCTTCTCCCTAATCATTTGCATTTTCAACAACAAACTCATTTTATTCTTTTATGCTCCAGAGGATAACTAAAGCAGAGATACTTGGCATATGAGTTGTTTTTACTTCCTTGAAATCTGGTATGTGTTTATGAATGTCAGCAATTTTTTCTGGGTAAACTGATTACATGAGTTTCCATATCAGTGGTATCTTAATCCTCACACAAGTCATTCAGTTGAGAAAGATATCTTTCTTATAAAATACCCAATGTAGAATATCAGAATCTGTCAGTAATTGAAAATGATATCTCAGTAAAGGGTTAATAAAAGATCATCACTCTTGTGAAACAGAGCCATTCTCTCACCTTCATGGTAGCAGTACTCAACCCACCTCCTAATAATTAAGTTCCTTAGAAAACACTTAACTTTCACTGAAAATAACATATTGACTTACACCCAGGGTCTACTGCCTGTAATTAAGCTATCTGGAAGTATATACCTTGTCATTTCTTATCTAAATATTTGAGATCTTGGCATACCATGAGTCAACTATTCTTATTCTCCAAACATTGTTCATGTGCCCTTTGTACTTATTAGTGTAGTTATTTACTTCATTTAATATTACATGGACTGAGAAATTATGTAAGCAAAAGAAATATATGCCATTTTTACAAAAACTGTGTTGACTGCTTTGAAAATACTTGATCAATTCATTTTCACTTGATCTTAGCCCAAAGGCCGAGAAGCGATGATCAATTCATTTTCAATTTACTGTCTCATCATGTGTGGGTAAGCAATCTTAAAAGATAGGAATCAATTCCAAAAGCCTTTGTCATCAGATGTCTTCATTGAAGTTTTTACATTCCAGCAACTTAAATATATATAAAAACAATCTAGAAACTTGTTTACTGGGTACATTTTATGTGTGTATTATATGTCATAGGAGCTCTGTGGAGAGCCTATCAAAAAATCCTAACTCAATAGAATATCTTAGCTCTACATAAAAGATTGCCAAATGGGTATTATTTATACTTTTTATCCTAAAATATTTAACATCTATATCATGTTTTATAAACACATTAACTGACCTTTTTGATTGCTCAGTCTTGCCTAATTTTCTAATTTTCCTTCCTAGTTATGTCTTATATATTAAAAACTATTTTTGTTCACTCATTCAATTATAATGTTAACTTTATAATCTAAATTCTACTGTTTTTTTTTCACCTCTTTGCTATATAAATAATGGTCTCTTACATGTTCACATCTTTTGTTTCTTCAGTGCTAGGGATCAAACCCAGAGCATGGTGCATGTTACACAAGCAGTGTACCACTGAGTTACATTCCTAGACAACATGTTTAAATATTGAAGATTCTTTTCTCTCTCCAATATAATCTTAATGCCCATAGGATGTTGTCATTTTCCTCAGTTAATGTATTTTTTAAAAAAAATTGAGAGAAATACGGAGAGTTTTCAGTGGTGCCTAAGCATAGTACCTCCTATCAGTAAAACAGATCTGTTCTAGAAGAATGCATATTCTGATTAAAGAAATAGGATTTACAAATAAGAAACACCAAATTCTTATGGGGCAGAACAGATTATAAACTTTCTAGGAACTAAGAGAATAAGTTTTTCATCATCTATGTTTTCATATAGATATACTGACCGATAAAAAATGACATTTTCATATAGTTCTACCATTACTTTTGTATTATAAAATCCCTGAAGGAGTTTTAGTCAGAAGTATATGTATGTGTATCTCGTAGTTATATTTGATGTGTATAAATATGTCATACCAATATTAAAAATGTTAATATCCATGTCATATTTATTCATTCACCTAATATAATAATAAGAAAATAATTTAGCACTTCATGTCCCTGAAGTATTCTGAGCACAATGCAAGCCCGACAAAATCATTAAAGATACATGGCTCAAAATGATATGTGAACATCATATTTCCCTGTCCTGTTAAATTATTATTTATTGTTTCATATAGTTAATCTTAGTTGATGAATGATTTAGTCATTGGATATTATCACGTTTGTTCATTTTACTCTATATTTAGTTAGTCCTGCTATGTGCAATGCAGTAGTCTAGGCTCATCAAAAAGCTCAAAAATGACCCCTTATCTTCAACCAGGTCACAGGAATATAAAGTTCTTGATAAAGTTATTACAAAATATTTCACCCAGTTGATGGTAAGAGAAAGTTCTTAAAGAATTGTCTTGAATGTTCTTAGATATCACAAGTCTTGAAAAATCAACTTTGCATTTGATGGCAAATACTACTGAAAATCAAGGTGACTCTTAGATCATATGAGAAAAGGCAATAGTCAAAATCAGACTCACATATTAAATTTAGGTTAATTTACATAAAACATCATCATGAAAACTATAAAATTGAAATCCAGTTCTTAAAAGTAATACCTAAACAAATAATTAGAATGATCCTTAAACTATCTTATTAAATCCTGCCCATGAATTTATGTTAGAAAATTCACCACATATATCCAGCAAATCTTTGGGGAGCAATGATTTTCTTTTCCTTTATGTAAACTGCAAATAATATGAGACAGTGTGACCCAAAATGATTGGGGTCATATTCTGGATTCTCTGTGTTTGGTAGAAAATTTTAAAATACAGGTTTTTTTTGTGAGGACAGAATTCATGTAGAAAATGAAGTACATTGATGTAGAGTAAGCAAAACAAGTGAAAAAAAAATATTTTCAAATGTTGCTTATTGCTCTGGTACTACTCATTAGTGTATTCTCACTTTTTTCTTCATGAGATCATACCCTTTATTAGGCAGCACTCTTCTACTAACGGAGAAAAGAAAATGAGCAATTTTCAGTTATGTAAATAAGGTATAGCTTTTCTATTTCTAAAGAGTAATGGAGCTTTTCCCCCAAAATGAATAAAATTTCAAATAAAATTAGAATCCCCGCACCTTGCTCCTCATTAAAGTGTGACACTAGTAACAATTTGCAAAGAAACTGTAGAAATACAATAAAACAAGTTTATCTTGGCAAAATTGAGATTTCCCTCCCTATGTCAGGCTAAAAATGTAACTGAGAGCTGGCCTTTGCAAGATCAATGGGGAATCTATGCATTAAATATGATTTGCATATTTAAAGAATCATTTTAAGTAGGAGTTTATAATCCATGTCACAGAAAGAATAATGTAATACCAATACACCTGTGCCTATTTGTGTTAAAAGGGCACAGGTGCATTTTTGATTCCTTAAGAATATTAGATTGGTTTATAGGATTTGTAAAAGCTACTTCATTTTATATTCACCATGGAGGTTAGGACATTTTCATATATATTTGAGATAGTACTGCAGTTTCCTAGTAATGTGTATTACTTAAGTGCATTCTATCCTAAAAATTTCTTTATTTATCTTCAAGATATTAGTTATATTCCTTAGTTTCTAATTGCATTCAGTAACCTATATTAACTTTTGGGATTTCAAATGTAAAGGAGAAATTATCACAAATTATCTTAAGAAAAGTACCCAGAATTCTTCCTATTATATACTATGTGTCTAAAATCAACCAAACATTTTTATGAGTTAATAGAATGCTAATAAATCCAAATATCCCTTTGTATAGAAAAGAGGAATTTGTGAAAAGTTTTCTATGAAAAATATATTCCATATACTGTACCTTGCATTCTAAATGTTACTTTTATACATAGAAATTTAAGGGAAAGAGCCAGAGAGCAGACCCATTCTGGTGGGGAGCATCGGTTTTTACAGCGACATTGGTAATACCATCATCTGAAAGACTCCGCAGAGAGTCACAAGCCATTTGCATCCTTATTGCCTCTCCACAAGGTCTGCAAGGATTCAAGGCAGGTGATATTATTCCTATTTTGCATGTGAGAAAACTAAGGCTCAAAGGCCTATTCACCAAGATCATGTGTAAAGCGAGACTCAGTTTTCAGATTCCAAGACCAGCTTTCTTTTTGTTATCCTGCTGTATCATATTTGTTATGTGTACCCTAAAGATTCCTTTGAGATAAACTTTAGAATTTTATCAAAGCTAATCCTAAAAATACATGATGAATTTGCTCTCTTTTACAGAGTAAAAATTTGTTTAGGCAGTATTCTATACATTAGGTCACGGGTCTAAAGTGATTGTTTATTTAGCTCTTTTGGACTGTTTTTGAAAAATATAAATTCTTTCAGACTTTTTTTTTAGTAAATTACTCTTGAAATGGTTCTTATTGGTAACCATCAGAGGCCTAGAAGAGTTAATTGGTTTGTAAAACATATGTGGATTGCACTTAGGGAGTAGTTCACTTGTCTCTTAACATCTGGATGTACTTTTTAAATTTTTACCATAATTTATTCATATCTGAAAACTGTGGCCATTTAAAAATAACTATGGTAAGGGCTGGGGATTTAGCTCAGTGGTCCACTGCCTGCCTTGTAAGCGTAAGGTCCCAAGTCCAATTGAAGTACAAAACAAAAAACAAAAAACAAAAAAAAATGCTGTGACTAAAAATAACTATGGTAAGTAAACAGTATGTAGGTAATTAAGAATAATTATAGATCTATGACACTTTATCCAATTTTTTAAAGAAAAAAGTTTCAAGTTTAGTGTCCTATTAAAAATATCCTGGTGTATCTATGTACCTTATGAATTCAATGTAATTTAACTAAAAACAATTCTTATAGCAATATACCATTGGCATTTTGAAAGTATTGCCACCTCTTGGACCTCCTTGTCTAGTGTCCTCATTTTATTTACCTTTACCATTTGTTATTCTCTCCCTTTTCTACCTACTTAATGTATTATCCTCCATCTACACTTACTTGGAAATTACACATTTCAAGCACACAGTCTCGAGCATTATAGAATCCCCACACTTTTCCTCAAGCCCTCTTCCATTAACATCTGATTTCCACACCTTTATATTTATTCCTGACGCTTTGATCCAGTTCCAACTTTGGCATAGGAAAAAACATTTGTATAATTCACCTGATGAGATCCATCATCTCATGATTTCTGACCTACCGCCCTATGGATTTTCAGAGCTTTCATTTAACTCTAATTCTTTTTTCCTCATAATAGTAATTCTAAAGCAGGTCCATTCTCCTTAAACATTGACGACCATCCTGCATACTTCAAGATAGTCATCTTTTCTAATATTTGATTACAAGAGTGGAAAAAATGTCCTTCCCTTATTGTCACACCTCTGAAAGTATACATTACACCCCATCCCTTTGATACACTTTTTTCCTACTTGCTATTTAGTAGTTTATTCAACCTTCTATGTATTTGTTTTAACTTCCCTACAGTATTATAAGTATGAAGGCACAGACTTTAGTTTGCTCACCTCTTTTTTTTTTTTTTTTTTTGTACCAGGGATCAAACTCATGACCTTACACTTGCTTACAAGGCAGGCGCAGTGCCACTGAGCTAAATCCCAGACACCCTCTCAGTTTTTGACAGACACAAAGTAACTATGACGTTAATTCAAGCCATAAAAGAACTTCAGGTGTCAGGTTCAGTTTGTGTTTCCCACAGTTGGAATTACTTCTTACCTAAAAGTTGTCTTATTTCTCAGAGGCAGTAGAGCATATTGGTTATGAGCACAGGCTAAATGGCATAACTTTAAATATTTACTCTGCCACTTACTAGTTGTATGATTAAGAGGAAATTATTTTAATTTCTCTTTGCCTAAATTTCTCAGGGGAAATTGAGATAATAGGCTATATCGTGTAGGGCTGTTACAAAGGTGAAGAGTGTATGTATATGCATGTGCATGTACACGTGTAAGTGTATGTGTTTGTAAAACACTGACATCTATAACTTGGTAACATCCTAACATGTATTGGAGTATCATTTTTAAATATCTATAAAGAGATTGGTTATATCAGATATGTTCAGTCAGCGGTTAGATCTTTAAAAAAAGTCCAAGAAAAAAGATAAAACATGGGATACTGGAGAATTTGTTTTGGGTAATTTCATTTAGATTTTTCTGTTTTATAATTGAGAATTGATAATTTGGCTATTTAGACTGAGTTTCCTGTTGTTTTATAGTGGCTGACTTTTCTGTTTATACTGACTGGCATATGTGACGTGGCTTTGTGTTTCTGCCTATGTCTACTCCTTTTTATGTTTTACTTAGTTGATTTGAGGGTTTTTAAAGTACAGTTTCTCAGTGGTGCCTTGATCCTATCTGAGATATTGTGCTAAAGGTATAAAATGCTTTTATTTTGGTCATGTTAAATTATTATTATACTGATGTATACATCTGAATAAAGTTATATAATTAACTGCATGTTGTGAGATTCACAGTATACATTTGGCCCCCATAAAGATAGACACCATCTTTACAAAGGGATATAGGTCTCATTGAGTTTATAGAAGAACCAACTATTCAAAGACATGGTTGTGTATTCCTAGGCAGACCACTTTGATTTCTTTCTGTTTTCATATCTTTGTGAGAAACATGGATTAGGAAATTACTGATGTCTGTCTCAAGAGTGCATTTTTTGAATCTAGAACATGGGTCAGCAAATGTTTTCTACAAAGAGCCAGATGTTAATTTTTTTTAGGCCTTGTGGACCACATAAAATCTTTGTCATAAAGACTCAACACTGTCTTTGTGATAGAAAAGCAACCGTGGGCCATATGTAAATGGAGGGACCTGGGACCTGGCTATATTCCAATAAAATTTCATTTATGGACACTGAAATTTGAATTTTATACAAGTTTCATGTGTCTCAAAATAGTATTTATTTTAAATAACTACTAAAGAATTTAAAAAGCATTCTTCACTCACAGGCTATATAAAACCAGACAACCAGCTATATTTTCCTGAGGTGTGCCAAATAGCATGCCAAAAGCAATCTAGAAAAGCGACATAATCTATACATATATCTATTTGAGGATCTAATATATGCAAGGCATTATTTGTAGTACTTAGAGACTTTTATCACTTTCTTGTCCCTTGTTTCATAAATGATAACCAGGCATTTGAAAAATTCAAAGAGCCTTTGACCATATTCTATGTGTATTTGTGTTCATATATATTTTTGTCAGAATACTTGAAAGACTCTGGGCTTTTGATTCATCTCTATGTTGCCTAATATTTTACCACCTATGTAGATGAATCAAAAATTTCAATAGCATATCTTTGCATGACTTTTGCAATTCAGAATTATTGCTATTTGAATTATACAAAAATATCTATAGTCCTTTGTGTTTTATTCCTTATTTTTCATTGTGAAAGGACTTTTCAATAACATTTTTAATAGGATGAATATTCTGAAAAACATATTTTGGATATTTATGTTGAAAGCCCTCAAAGGTTTGCTAGCACTACTCTACCATATATAATGAGTGCATATGTGAATAATATGGGGGTACTCTTCAAATTTAGTGTCTGTTCATTAAAAGAGCTTATTAGAAACAAAATGTTATTCACAGTGAAGATCATACTGGTATATACTTTTATGTAACACATTTTTTCGTTTGGCATGAAATCACAAGTCATTTTCTATGTTACTAAGATTTTTCATAAAATTCACATTAGAATCTATATAATAATTCATATCAGTGTACTATAGTTTTATGCAATTATTCTTTTATTGTTAATCATCTAGTTTATGAATAAAAATGTACTGAATTTCTTTGTAAAAAAATCCTGGTTTCTTTTTCAGAAAGCTTTTTCTTGAAAAATTTATAACTAATATCACTATGTCAAAGGTTATAAGTATTTTTAAGCATCTTAAGTGGCTAATTTGAAAATCAAAGAGAGACAGAAGTCACATGTTGAAGGAATCTTCTGTAGATAACTAGAGCACTCACACTTTTGCACATGCAAAAAGTTTTTCTAGTTTTATAATGTGCCTATATAAA
>NW_022900951.1:73995868-74016536 GCF_012274545.1 Fukomys damarensis
ATATTACTTCATTTAATTATCTTAACTATCTTATGAGGTTAGAATTATTTTTCCCATATCAGGAAACTAATGTTCACAAAGGTTAAGTAACTTGCCCATTCACACTAGAAATAGTGGAAAAAGTAGTAAAAAGATATATGTATGGCTGTAAAGAGCAATTTTTTTCTATCATAACATCTAGTTTGCTGATTGGTTTTAACCCTTACAATAGCAAAATCAGATTTTTGTTTTTAAAAGACAAGTCTGTCACAGTGTGAAAGTAGATTTTATTATGTCACTATTGGCTAAGTTGGAAATGGATTTCTATGAGGACTATTTAGTAGGACACATTCTTCACATAGACTCAAATTTAGGCTTGAAATACATTTAGTCAGCTCCTTTTATATGCTGGGCACTCTGCTAGATGCATTTCATGAAATCAAATCAAGATACAGTTTGTTTATCTATGTTTTAATACAGTTTTCTAAATATCAAAACATGTTTTATAGTTGGGGATGTAACTCAGTGGTAGAGCACTTGTACAACATATGTGAGGCTTGGGTTTGATCCCCGGTGCTGCAAAAAATAAAACCTATTTTATATTTGATGGCTAGTTTCTGTTACTAGAAAAGCTGTTTAGCAAGAACCTATATTATGTCCATCACTATCTCTGTTTTATCAATAAATAATTCTGGGCTGATATCTGGTTGCATGAACTTCCTGTGGTTATATCCATAAAATATTATTCTACAACTTTCAAATAACCAACCACATTTGATACTGAAATAGTAACTGCCTTCATATTTGGTGGGAGATTGATAGACCTATGTAATTCCAGTGGACTCTAAAATTACAACTGGTGTAGCATACAAACGACTTCGGTTAATTAGATTAATGGAAGATTCATCTGCCTCTTGTTATCTATAGTGTGTACCTAGGTAAACATCCAGATCTCAGCTGTATTGACTTAGAACCAACTTTAGTTACAACAAGCGCTTGGGAACTCTTCAAGTTCGCAAGTCAAGGGTCCACTGTAATATCTACTTTGAAAGTAATTATCATTTGTATGGATTTGAAGTTTTTAAAAATCCATTACTGTCCCACAGAAGATATGCAAATATTAGAAAAATATTTTGGGTAAAATGAGCTGTAACTATTATACTTTACTTTTCTTTCTTTCATTTTCTTTGGAGGATACTGGGGATCAGACTCAGGACCTTGCGCTTGATGAGGTAGGCATGGTGCCACTGAGCTAAATCCCTGGCCCTATACCTTCATTTTAAAATACTAAAGCTTAGAGATTACAGTGGCAAATGTAACTCACTAATTGTTGTGGTGATGATTGCCCTTTTGAAGTTGTTAAGATTCTGAAAAGGACAGGTTCTTGAAGGACTTTATCACATACAGGGCAACAACAGAATTACTGACAGCAGGGCCAAGGATTTAGCTCAGTTGTTCTGCGGCCGGCCTCACAAGCGCAAGAGCCAAAGTTCAAACCCTGGTACAAAAAAAAAAAAAAAACAAAAAAAACACAACAAAAGAATTACTGAATTACTGATCGCAAAAAAGAAGTAGGTGTGTGTAGCATCCTCGTTCACTCAGGAGTGGTAATTATACTGTTCATATTTAATTAAAATATATAAGTAAACATTGCCTTTACCTTAAAAGAATTGCTCGCCAATAAGGAACTCAGCAATTAATTGCAGTGACTGTTCCAAGACTTCCAAGAAAACCAACACTGAAAGTGATAACAATATATACTGTAGAAGAAGAGTGTAGAACTACAAGCGGTAAAAAGGCATACTATTGAATAGCAGAAGTAGAGGCAGTGAGAGACAAAGAGGGACCAAAGTATGATGAAACCTGCTTTGCCTAGCTAGCCTCAACCCTTTCTCTTGGTGCTAGTGTTAATGTGCCAATCATGTGCCTTATGAATAAAAAACAATCAGGTTTTTTTCAATTTTCTCCTCCTTTTGGGTGTAATTCTGATACTTATTTTCATAGTT
This sequence comes from Fukomys damarensis, assembly GCF_012274545.1. Lineage (NCBI taxonomy): Eukaryota > Metazoa > Chordata > Mammalia > Rodentia > Bathyergidae > Fukomys > Fukomys damarensis. The sequence goes on from NW_022900951.1 coordinate 73,997,854, forward strand.
CACAGGGTTTTGTGGATTTTAAAAAATTTTATTTAATGAACTCCCTTCACTTCCAAATGTAATCTTTGACCATCCTATTCAAAGCCACCATCATCTCCTGTCTGAGCTACAATTCATTTTTCACAAAATTGTCTTTTGTTTGTATGCTTGTTTGTTTTTTGAGACAGGGCCTCACTATGTAGTTGAGACTGCCCTGGAACTCACTATGTAGCCCAGGCTGGTCTTGAATTCACAGTGATCCTCCTGCCTCAGCCTCTGAGTACTGGGATTACAGGTGTGCGCCACTATGCCTGGCACAAAGTTATCTTTTTTTAAGTATGAATTTAATCAACTCCTGCTTATAGCACTTCAGTGTTTTTCAACTGCACTTAGGCTGATACCTTCTAGGAGAAGGCTAAAATTCTCCTGGCCTAGAAGGCCCTGCCTGCCTCTCAAAGCTCATTTCTGTTTTAATCTCTTGTTTGGCTACTGGGCAAATATATTTAAAGCAAAATAGATTTATGAAGTGATAACTAATCAAGCACTACTTTATTTATGGACTGATTATCAGTGGGGAGGAATTTAGAAAACTATCACAGTGACATTTCTCTAATTGCTTTAATTTGTATTGCCAATCTCTTATTTCTGGGCACGTAGAAATCCTATTAATAATCATGGTCAATTACTGAATAAGGAAAATGTAACCATAGGGTTAACATACCTTTCCAGGCATTTTGTCTGACCTATAACCCTCCTATCCAACAGACTAATTTGTAATCCAGGCCACACTATTATACAATGGGCACCATTGGCTTCATTATTATAACTTTAGTATAATATCATTGAAGTCGTGATAACTTCATATTTGTACATTCTTCTGGACTTCACACATTAAGCTTTTTCTAGAAAAACTGTCCAATACAAAAATAACGATCCCACATTATGTAATCCTTTTCATTTCCTTGATGAATTCAGCAATAGCCTTCATGAAAAATTTAGCCATGATCACAAAAGATATACCCAAGGAGACTAACATTTTCGTTTAAATTATAGCTTTACGAAGACACTACCTACTTATATTTAATTTTTGCCAAAAAAACATTTGAAACAAAATCTATTCAAATTATTTATCAGTACATGTGCTCTTCTTCACACATTGCTAAAGATATAGGATTACCATAAGTAAGGAGGACATATTAGTAAATACCCATTAAGGGGTTACTCTGATTAAAGCATTTGTGAATGTGTATTCAAGAAGCAGACAGTTGTCCTGGTGTGAAATAGTGTTCATTATATCAGAATGTTGACAGTATTAAATGTAAGTTGTTTTCTGTATGTTATGTGATTTTATTTTATTCATTTATTCATTTATTTATTTATTTGGTACCGGGGATCAAACTCGGTAGCTAATGCTTGTGAGGCAGGTGGCAACACCGCTGAGCTAAATCCATGGCCCTTTTGTGATTTCAAAATAATATTTACTCAATTATAACTTTTCAAAAGTAAACACACACACATACACATATAAGCATATACTCAAATGGATAATTCTGGATCTCACAAACTAGGATTTTCATCTTACAGTCTTAATGAAATAGTCAAGATTTTTCATAGGCTTTATTTTTCTGTAATTTTGGTAATTAATTTTAAGCCCTTCAATTGTCCTATTAAGTAGCTACCTTTGACAGTGTTCACTTTTTTGTTTGTTTGCTTTGTTTGAGATAGGGTCTGGCTGTGTAGTTCAGGCTGACCTTGAACTTACTATGTAGCCCAAGCTGGTCTCAAACTCATGAAATTATAGGCTATAGGTATGCACCACCACACCCAGGTGACAGGGTCCACTTCTGCCATTAGTGTTCTAATTCCAAGATGAAAAATGCATAAAATAGGTCTGACAAGTGAAAACATTAGCATAGGATAGTCATAAAGGATTCCTCAGCATTTGAAGGATCTATAAAGCTTTTTTAATGAGAATTTCAACCATTTAAATAAACTCTACAGGAGAGAACAATTCAGCATAGACCAATCTGCATTCAATAAAAACTTGACCCATTTAAATTTGAGGTGTGCATGGATGGAGGGTTTTTTTTATTGTGAAGGAAACAAATGAACTTTTATAAAGATTCTTCTCTGTTGAATGTTTTTCTTCTGACTAGAACAAATTAGTCCAACAAAACTATGTCCAGAATTGCTTTTAGAATTATTAACTTGCATATGTACTTCTAATCCGGGCCTTGAGCTAAGACTGTCAACAAGAGTGGAAGATTTCAGTGTATTTTTCAAGCTTTGATTTTAAAATCTACACATAGCTTTGCTACTGGCAGAATAATAGTTGCAGAAGAGACAGCAGGTGATGAGAGACCAATTCATCACCAGCAGCTCTGCACTATTGTTGGTTCCATGGTCAAGCTAAAGCATTTTTTAAAATAACATTATTTAGAGATTTTCTTATGTCCCCTAATTTTCCTCTACCCACTATCCTTCAGCCATACTTTCCACTAGTTGAGTTTACTTTATTTCCTTTGCAGTAGAAGCTCTATCTCTGTATTTTTTTAAAAAAATGGATTTAGATTGAGGCTTTCACAATGAGAACTTGTACAAATATATGAACGCAGTTGTTCAAATGTACTTTAGTGAGTTTTTAGATTTAAAATAGAAAATTTAGTTTTTGTATTGATACTCATCTGCTCTCAGCATCACTTCAGTCCATACTTTGAATCCCATTTAGAAAAACTATGCTTTATCCTCAGGAACACATGTGAGAAGGACAAATAATGGTATTTCTGAATAGTTATTGGAGACACATTTTTAAAATTGTAACTTATTATTATTATTATTATTATTATTACATGTTTAGTGATGCTGGGGATGTAACCCAGGGCCTTATGCCTCCTAGGCAAGTTTTCTACTACTAAATATCATCCCCAGCCCAAGATGCATATTTTTAAATTTAAGGAATGCTAAGTAACTTGCATGTTCTGTTAAGATAAATTTCTTAACAAATTTTTCCTCTTAAAAATTAGTCATTTTCTAAGAATTTTTTTCACTATAGGAATTTCTTATCTTTAGAGGCCAAAGAAGCACATAGTGATGAGCTTTTGCTATTGTTACTGTATAAGCATATTTGCTTTATTTCTATGTATAACACTCATACAAAATGAAACTGTTAACATGTAAATACACTTAAGAAAGAATACAATAGTGCCTGTTGTTCAAGGTACTTGTAATATTTCTTTTCTTTTTATATGTGCCTTCTGAATGCGTCACTTTAATGGTATGTTCCTCAGCTAATTGTAATTTGTCAACTAAATGTCTTCAGTTAGGGGAAATTCGAGAATGCTTATAATGATATTTGGGCCTATTCACATATAGGCTTAAAAAGTAAATTTTTACTTCGTCTTTTATGGAGGAAAGATGTAAAAAGTCCTGATATTTTTTAAATGGTTAAAATTAACAGGAATATTTAATTCATAGAAAAAAATCCATAAGTTTCTAGAAAAGCTTTTATATTTACATAAAATTACACATTCTGAATAGTCTAGAGAAAGTTATGAGAGCCCTGCATGTGTCTGTGTGTGTATTTCACTTTAATGCAATTAGTAACTTATATACTATAGAATTGAAGTCTTTCCATTCAAAATCTCTCTTACATGTATCTTATCCTTACTTTCTTAAAATCATGGATTAGAGGAAGCGTGTCACTTAAAATGTCTTGAATGAAGATTAGCCCACTATCATATATTTCCTTGAAGCAGGAGAAAAGGTACATGTATATTTATCAACTGAAGAAGTAGATAAACAAGATCTGTGGGGAAAGTTTCTGCTACATATAACTCAAGAGAGTATACTAACTTAAAAGGTTATTTATGAAGTACATGAAAGAAAGCCATAATAAAAACCTCAATAGCTATAATTTAATTTTTAGTGTTATAATTCAGTTTCAATAATTCAGTAACAGATGTACAAAATGAAATGAGAGAAAAAAAGTTAAAGTGCCACAAGACTGACTGTAATCAGTCATTGAAAATGCCTGTAGTGGGAATTTACTCAGATAGGAAATGTTTGTGCTGTCATTAAAGACTGCCTAATTTATACTAGTGAACTAATATAATGACAGGCACAAAAATATACCCTGAAGCCAAGGCTATGAAAAAGGCAAGCATTCGTAATCCACTCTGTTACTCAAAATATTCTCAGAGCTTCAGCTCCCCTCCTCTTTCTGCCACCTCCAATAAAAATATTTCATTCTCCATCTCTTTTATCTTATTGCCTCTGTTTCTGCCAGTCTCAGTTTATCTGCCATTTCTCTCTCTCCGTCTCTCTGTCTCTGTTCTCTCTCTCTGTTCTCTCTCTCTCTCTCTCTCTCTCTGATCCTGTCCTCTGTTCTCTCTCTCTCTCTCTCTCTCTCTCTCTCTCTCTCTCTCTCTCTCTCTCCCCCTGTCTCTCTCTCTCCCTCACATGTGAACACACACACAAACACACATACAGTGCTAGTGAGTATTAAAAGTAAGGCAGGCTAAGAGCTAACTTAGACTCCAACTTTTTTAGATTGAAACAAATGTATTCATGACAGGGCCAGAGATTTAGCTCAGTGGCACCACGCCTGCCTTGCAAGCGAATGGTCCTGAGTTCGATCCCCAGAAAAAAAAAAAATTTCAAGAAAAATAATCAGGCAGGTAAACACCTGCTAATTGTTTTATTATCTTTTAGAAAAATCTAGAAAGTCAAAATAATTACTTTTAAAGAGTGCAAGGATATAAAAACTATATGCAGGGTTTAGTTTCCAAGAATATTCTTTAAAACTTGAAGCTTGCTAATATTTACAACTCATTGGCTGTTCATTACTGTAAATGTCACTGCTTCCCAGACATAAAATTCCCTGTACCTTGTAAAACCTACAAACAGAAAACACAAGTTTCGTTTTTCTGATTAGAAAGAAGGCCAATATTTAATGAAATCAGGCCATAATGGAGGTAGCAGGTGCAGAGGTTTGCTTGTTGTTTCATTCTTGGTGGCACGTAGACAGTAGAATTTTTGTTAGAAAGTAGGATGTCCATGGCTGCCTGGCAAGTGCAAGGTCCTGAGTTCAATTCTTTGTACCAAAAACAAAAGAAGGAAAGTAAATGGAAGAATAATAAAACATGAAAGGAACATTTATAGTTTACCTATTATTTACCAAATCAAAAGTATACTTTATTAGATTATTTATATTGAACTACCAATCTTTTTTTCTCATTGCATTTATTGGTACATTTTAGGTATGCAGCACAGTTACATTCATCATTGGGATCTTGTATTTACATGACAGGTCTTGGTTCTCATTTTTTCCCCTTGTCCCTTCCCTGCCTTCACCCCTCCTTCCCTCCTCCTTTACAAACACTTCATTTCCATTTTTTCCTTTTCTCCTATTTTTTTCTTTCCCTTATTACCTTTCTTCTACCCTTCCCACTTTCCCTACACCTTTAGCCCTTTTCTTCCTATTTCACAGTGTCAATTATCTCATTAGGATCTTATGTACTATCATAGTTTGTTCACACCAGAGAAACTGTTCGGTATTTACACGTGTGACTTATTTATTTCACTTAGGAGTTTATCCTCAATATGAATCTGTTTTCCTATGAATGAATCTAATTTCTTCTCATTCTTTGTGGCTGAGTAGTATTCCATTTTATAGAAAAAACACATCTTCTTTATCCAGTTTGAACTACCAATCTTTAAGGAAGGTATTATTATCTTCATTTTGCCAATCAGAAAATATAAGGCCCAGAGCGGCTATACATCCCTGGAATCAAGGTAGCACGACTAATAATCTGACTTCTAAGACCATTCCTCTCACACCAATCTCAGCCACAGCTCCATGTATGAGTAATATGTGCTTGTGCTAATGGTTACTGAAGAGTACAGATTTTATTTGAAGATGCTGTTCTTTCTGGAGACAGTGCTTTACATTTATCATTTTCCTGGAAAGTCGTCACTTTGTTCATATTATGCTCTTCCTTAAGAATGTATTTTTGGGCAGGGGATTTAGCTAGTGATTCCGCCACCTGCTTTGCAAGCTCAAGGATCTGAGTTGAATCCCTGGTGCCAAAACAAAAAGAGAGAGAGAGAGAGAGAGGAATTTTTAGGATGATTATATGCGTTTACACATGAAACTACTTATAATAATGTCTAGCACATAGTTAGCACTTAATAAATGTGACTTAAGAATTTAATTAATGACTTATATACCATAGAAGAACTCATTGAAGGAAATAGTTTTAGCCTGAGTAGACTACCAAAATGCAAGTTATATTTCTCCTGTGAAACAGAGAGTTCACTTGATCATTGTTGCTACAGGGCAAAATTAGGACTAACTAGAAAGTGTTCAAGTGGGCTGATTCGGATTATAGGTAAATAACAATTGTTCTAATGATGTCAGCTCTCAAAAATGGAATCAACTACATTGTATATAAGGCATACTCTGTTGTAGATCTAGTGAAGGCATCACCTAGGCTTACTGGGCACTCTTCTCTGCCAACCCCTCTTTCCCCTCTCCAAACCCACGCCATTTACTCCCTAGCCAAAGGAAGAACATAATACAACTAGAAACAGCAACATTTCATCAGTGAATAAATAGGAAATATGAAGGAGCCAGCAGGTAAATGAACTGCTCACTCCCTCTAGCTATGTATTCCAAGTTAGATTTGTTTTATCTGGAGACCAGGACTTACTATGTAATGTGTGAGGTCCAGAGAAAAAATGAAAAAGTGGGGCCCCACTGCAGAAATTATTATGTATTTCCAAGCAGTGAAAACAAAGCACTAAACAAAGTGCAGGGCCCTTCTGAGTATGGATCCCAGTGTGACTGTACATGTTACATGTCTAGGAAGTCAGCTGAAGTGGAAAAAATCTGAGATACTAAGCAACCAAGTCTATTTTTTGCAAAGCTGTGGTCAGTTCTTTAACTTACTCTCTTATATGTATTTTCTTCCCATTTCTCTCATTGTTATTTATCTGGGATCTCTCATCCACCCCCAATAAATAAGCATTTTATCCTATGCTCTGGTTCCCAGGGACTTAGATTATAAAAATGTATAGTCTGAACTTTTGTAATTTGAAAGTTGGTCTAAATCCTCTCTATTGTCATTTCTAACTCAAATATTACATAATATAGAGATAAACCTTTGTATAATGTATTATTTAATGCAGCCATAAATTTGCATGTAAACTAAAATCTTCAGATTACATGTGCAACATTTCATTCTGTTTTGTGTAGATGCAATATTAATAATTTAGTGGGAGAGCAGAATACAAGAACCTAATAAAAGTGCCTATTATTTCTCTCCCTTTTCTCATTTCCTTACTTTTCTATTTGGTAGACATTACCTGCAACCCTCCTTCTCATATGTATTTTAGACAGATTCTCATGTCCTGCTTCCTTTCTGTGTTCATAATTCATAAAGGCAACATTCAGTTATTATGATTGTGCCTAACTTCTATCTAGTTGCAGTAGTGGGCATAAATTTAAATGAGAGCCCAAACTTCTTGAAATAGACATATCCATTCAAAAAAATTTATCAATTAACATGGATAAATTACAATGATATGTATTGAGGAAAAGGAAAGAGATATGTATCTTACCATTAAGAAGCATGAGTCAGAATGTGGTGATACATTTTCTCATCATAAGGGTGATGGCAGGTACTTAAAATGGGTTAAAAAAAGGATAACATAAATGAATTCAGTGCATATTTACAAGACATGGGAATCTTCCAAAATGGGAACCTAAAGACTCAAGGAAAGCTGTCTATTTTTATGCTTAGGTTTTATGAAAAATGAACAGCTGTGTGGAAATATAATTTGTACCAGAGTAGCTGGTATGACCTAAAGATAACACGGTGGGGGTATTTAGCAATGCCTCTTGTTCAGATTCTGCTTAGCATCTGTATCATTTCTTTCTTCCAGCTACTGTATAGGGTAGGACTCCTCCAGAATGAGGGTTTTCAAGTGAGAAGGGAGAGACATTCCTAGGGATTATGACTTGTTTTGGCAAAGAAGAGTTCTACTTTCTATGACCTATATGTGGAAGAGGAACAATGATTTCTGACTCTCTTATGTATAAAAAGAAGGACTAGAGATAGAAGGGCAGAAGATCAAAGAGAACTTGCATTTGAGGCCTTCCAGTTTCCTTAGATCAAATTATTCAGCACGCCAAAACACGATATTGAATTCTGAGCCCTAGAAACAGCTTGGGATTTTATGAAGGAGACTGTGTGTTTATGTATATGAGACAAATCTAAGTCAAAGTAAAAGGTGATATGAAATGTGGAATATTTATTAAACAAAAACTGCAGATTGTTAGGTCAAGTGGGTCTGGGGTCTAGGGTTCCCAGATTCATACTTCTGGGTCTTTCTCTCCAGTATAGAAAGATGAAGAGGAGTCAGAGAAGAACAGTACAAAGTGAAAGTGATTTTATTGTAGATATTACAAGAAGTGGTAAAGAGGCACAGACATCACCGAATCTGGGGCTTTGTTTCTGTTTTATGGAGTAGGGGCTCCATCTCCATACCCCTGAGAGTCAACACTTGATTGATTAGATTTTAGGCTTGTGCTAGGAGTTTAGTTTTATGGGCTAATGGGGGAATTTGTGTAGTTATGGCAACCTTCCCTAGGAGGGACGGTGCTGCCTGCACAGGGGCTGGTGTCAAAACCACAACCTGTAAATTTCAAACCACAAAGCTGCTTGAAAGGTGTTTGTTGCTCATAGCCACACAGAGGCTGCTTTTACTACCCAAGGGCTTGAGTCTTTTAACCCTCCACAGGAGTTCCTTCTGTCCCTACAATATGAAATAGTAAAGAAATTGGAGATGAGATCAGGAGGAATTTATAGGAGAGTAAGGATTGGACATGTAAAATTGGAAAAAGCAAAGTGTTCTGAAAATATTGATTTGTTCAGAATTCAACTGTAGGGTAAAAGCAGTTTCACTGGACTAAAAATATGATCTTACTATTTTAGATATCTAGACATTTGTCATGCATCAAAACTTGATTGAATAATCAGAAGATGAAATTAGTATAATTTCCTTTTTTATTAGTGATATTACTGTTGCTTTTAGGGGGGCGGTACCATTGTGAACTAAACCTGGCCCTCTGGTACATTTTGTTTATTGCAGAAAGTTATCTTGCATTTATTTCTTCTGTAGAGGAGAAAAAAAACCCTTTTCCTTCTACCTCTTATAGGTTCATTAGCTGAGCCCCCTGTAACAAATGAATACAAATTAATGTGAATTTGCTGTGATGTGGGACACTTTCCTAAGGAAATGTAGACCTGAACAAAACAAACCTGAGCATGTCCTGTGGAAGTTTTGATGAAGAATGTAGAGTCTTGGAAAAATTTGACAGTGAGAAAATGTATGAACTAAGTTTAACAGACCAGGGGCAACTTGGTAGGGGATGTTCATTCAGATTCTTTCTTTTGTCCCTCATTGTCAGAGGTTAGAATGTTTCTTTCCTCTGGGTTTCAGAATGGCACATCTCATGTGAGGGTTTATAATCTGCTTCAGATTAAAATATTCAATATACCAAGGTACCATATTTTGGGATAGTGAGTCTTGAACCCCTTGATATCCAGGGAAGTTGAATGACACAAGCAACTGTTTAATTCATAGCTTTGGTTTTTCAGTCAAGCAAATAAGGAAGGAAAAAAATTATTGAATTACTAGTAAAAGTAAACAAGGAAATTCTAAGTAAAAAAATTCAGTTTCAAGCGGGGCGTGGTGGCACACGCCTGTAAATCCAGCACTCGGGAGGCTGAGGTAGGAGGATCTCTGGGAGTTCAAGACCAGCTTGGGCTCCATAGTGAGTTCCAAGTCAGACTCAACTACTTAGTGAGACCCTGTCTCAAAAAAAATTTCAGTTTTGAAAGCAGAAATACTTTGTTCATAACAAATTTATCCTTTTAATTAAAACCAACAGTGATTGCTGAACCATTAGCAAATTTTTGCACGACAAAACTCTCTTAAACTTCTCCAATAAAGAATAATTTCCAAGCTTGTCAGATCTAAAGAAATAGAACAAAATTGAACAGAGATATTTAAACTGACAGATTAATAGAAAAAAATAGTCTTTAATGTTAGTGTTTGATTTTCACTCTCTTGAACTTACATGTATTTCTAAAGTGATTTCTTCTTGTTGAGTTATGAAGTTTTGTGTCAGTGTGATGAATTTGTATCAGAATAGTTTGATTGAAATTTGCCAGGGGGTTCATTTTGTCAGTCTATGGACTCTTTATTGTAATGCTCATATGTCTTTGAGTGAGACAAAATGTTTTTATAAAAAAGAAATTGTAATATTTTTTCATTTGTGTTTTATAAACTTTAATGAACAGAATGATATTTCAAAGGCCTGACTTTAAAAACCAGTGTCACAGGCTACCTATTGAGTTGTAACACCTTGATTCTTCACCGAGAATTCTGTCAGATACTGTTGTTTTAGATAGAAGTGTTTTTGTATATAATTAGCAGTCATGCAGTAATAGAATATCTGTAAAATAGTCATTTTTTTAAAAAATAGCTCTGTGAAAAAGGCAGCATGTGAGATATGGAATGTGTGCCTGTACTTAGGAGTAGTTGGTATACAATATTTAAAATTATTAGTTGTCCATGAGAGAAAAATGCAAAGTATGTTTGAGTAATTAAAGCAACTGATCATAGTGTTTGAGGGCATGCTAAAGCTTTGTAGGTGTATATGTGCATGTGTTCACTGCATTTGATTTAAATTCTCTTTCTGCAACTATAGTTATTTTTCATATCTCTGTGGACTATGAAAACTACTAAAGATGGAAACTTTACCATACGGGTTAGTTTATGAAAGTCAGGGTATTTAGAGCCAAGAATATGCATTAATAAGATAAGGTTTATTTGAATCTAGTTTCTCTTTAATCATGGAATTAGATTTTAAAAAATGAAATATTAGGAATTCCATCAAATTTAAATAGACATGGATTTATTTGAACTAATGGCTGAGTAAAATGGTGACATTCCCATATTAAACATGATGGTTTGGTATAATACACATTTTTATTTATTTCATGGAGAGTAGAATTTTTATGAGCAGTAATTTAAAAAATATGAATTAACTTCATGGAAGTATTCTCTACATTGAAAAAAATACTTTAAGCGATATTGTTTTTGGTTGTTCCATGGAGCTCCTGGTCAACTATTCTAAATGTTTTGCACACTGTTCTTTAGTTTCAGCTCAAATCCTCAAGAGCAACCTTGCAGCCATGGAACAGCAAGTTATTCATCTGGAACGTGACATCAAGAAATTCCCCAAAGCAGAAAATCAACATGATAAGTTTGTGGAAAAGATGACAATATCCTTTATTTATTTAAGCATTGTGTTCATTTGTTAGTCTTTGTGTGTGTCTACCTGTATACTGTGTGGTTAGTTTTCGACTTGCTAGTCTTATTTTTTGTTTGGTACTGGGGATTGAACTGTGGTCCTTGTGCTTGTGAGGCAGGGAGTGGAACCACTGAGCTAAATCCCTGGCACTAGACTTGCTAGTCTACAATACTATCTACGTGAATTTGTGTGTATGCTGTTTTTATATTAGCAGCATACATTTCGTTTCATGATGTTTTGAACTAAGTACAATAGGCAAGAGTACAATTAGATCAGAAAAATTACCATTTCTCAGTGAATTTCATCTGAATTCCCAGAAGATATGTAAGGTAAGTCTTAGGAGGTTTGATTAGACCAAAATCAAATCAAAACAATCTTCTTTGTAACCAAATACTTAAAGGAAATGACCAACATCAGAATTTTTATCTTTTTTCTCTGAGAATTTTTTTTTCTTTATGTGTGTGCTCATACATTTTCCAAAAGCACTTATGCATTTTAAGGGCAATAAGAGATTGGATAATATCAGAAAACTGAGGATTATGAAAGATGAGCAGATATGTTGATGAATAGATAGATGAAGTGATTGATTAAGTATGTATTTCAGTGTATAAGAGAGTAAGCATTTCTTGCTAAATAAACATTTTGATGTCCCAGTAAACATGCAGTATATGCACATAAATTACATAAATATATAAAAGGAAAACTTGAAAAATAGTATTTACTGTGAATTATTTAATATTAAAGTTGGTGTCTAAAGATAAACTACATTATAGCTAATAGCCCTATCCTCTTCCTCTAAATTTAAGGAAGTATCTTGAACTGCAGAATGATTCACTGTTTTATAACTCTAGAGGGAATTAATACCATGAATTCTTTATCTGATAGTAAGTAAATTTATGCAATAAGTATATGGGAATCACCTTGTTTCAGGGTTAAACTTACTGTCTTTTTCTTCTCTGATGTGCTTTCTTTCCCACGTAACTTGTAAGATATAGGGCTGAACCCATATTAATTGAGAATTACAACTTAGATTTCTGTCCAAATAAATTATTTTTCACTTGCAGTGCTCTGGATCACTAATATTGTTTTTGGTGTGGCCCTTTAGTGCTACTGAGTACTGTCATGAGTAGGAATAGTGGAAGAATGTGTTTTTGAGTGATTTGAGGCAGGGAATCCTAATTTAAGTGAAAAAAGTCAGACATACAAGGTTAAATATCACGGTTTTGTTTTTTTGGTTTTTTTTTTTTTGTACCGGGGATCAAACTTGGGTCCTTCCACTTGTGAGGCAGGTGGCAGAACCACTGAGCTAAATCCCTGGCCCCCCATGGTTTTTCTTATATAAGAAACCTACATTATAAGTAAAGAGAAGACTTAAAAATAATAGGAAGTTGGAAGATAGATCAAATGAGAAGAGGATCAAAAAGTGGAGGGACAAGGGAGGAGAGGGAAAGAGAATAAAAATAGAATCACGATGTGTTATGTGCATGTACAAATTCCACAAGGAATGTAAATATGTGTACTACACACATGTACTTTTTAAAAAAAGTAACCATGGGTTACATAACTGGCCACATGGGGACACTTAATATGGAGGTTTCCCTATACCATTAATTAGATTTTTTTTACATTCAACTGTGTTATATTGTCCTGTGCCTAGTAACACAACTTTTTCTCAACTTTTAATTTTGGTTCTTGCCTTATATATTTGATTTTAATTCCTGGTCCCCTTGTTCTTTTATAATTGGTTTATGGCCAAACAATAGCTTCTAACATTGAGTCTTTGGTACTCATTTAGAAAAAGAAATTTCAAACCCCATATGAATTTGGTCTGGACTCCTTATTTTATTTCTGTCTTTATACAGGTAATTAAGCATTTTAAAAAGGAAAATCCAGTTCCTCCTGTATTTGTTACAGATGAATGACTGTTTTGCATTTAAGTGACACCTAAGTGTGCCCATTTGTCCACAGGGGGATTGAAAACTACATTAAAATAAATGGGGCTGTTACTTCACATATCCTATTTTTAAAAAACTAAAATAAAATAAAAGGCAGTTTATTTCAGAGAAAAACTTAGAATATTGAATTGAGTTGGTTCAAAACTATAATTTAATGAATTATACAGTAAAACTGGAGCTCAGATTATTTTTGTTTTGGAAGACTGCTTAGGCACCCACTGAGAATTTCAGCCTTCCAGAGACAGACAAAAATACATAATCATCGCATGTATGTTATGTGCATTCTGATGCCTACTTGATATTTTCTTTACCCCCTGTTCCAAAAGAGAAGACAATTTTTATGGTGGCATAATTGATCCTGTTTCATAATTAGAATCATGTTTTCATTTCTAGTATAGGATTTTTTTTTTTTTACTGAATGATCTTTCCCATATTTTTATTTTCTGCCAATAAATTGTTCTACTTCAGGTCACTGGCCCTTTAAATTGAAAAACTACAGATATAAGTATGAAAGTAATATGTCTTGAAAGTAACCTTACCTACTGAACTACAGTAATCTATCTATAAGGACTGAGTTCAAAAAGTGAATAGCACTCCTATGGCGTTTGGGCTTTGAAAATGGCAACAGGGGTATGTCTAGCAGCAGTGGCGTGATGGCCACAGGGCAGTTGAATTATGCAGGTTGAATCTTCACAAAATTCTGTACTTAAGCTCTGTCCATTAGCATCTTATGTTCACCCTTACTCTTTCAAAATATTTATGGAATGCTTACAGTTTGCTACGCATTGACAGACCATGAAAATATAGCAGTGCATGCAGTAGAAAATTTGGCTTTAATCTGCTGAGTGTCTGTCATTTACGTGCTGTCTGTTTTACTGTCCCCATAGCAGAGATTGTATTTGCTTTGTTAATTACCAAATGCTCATCACCTAGAATAGTATAGGCATTCTATAAATATGTGTTGAATCACATGGTGTTATAACTACAAACAATGGTGATTACCTAGTCTAAGCATCTTCTACCTACATCAAAAAGTATATTATTAAGCAGTGGTAAACTGTGCTTGTGGTTATAAAATTTTTCATCACACAAATCTCAGGAGCTTGAGCAACAATGAATCACCTTTATAGAGCATGCTGGTAAAAATGGTGTAATCAGTTTTAGAGGTGATGATCCACACCTTTTAAAGTAAATGTCAAAAGGAGAGAGAGAGAGACACTATCCTATGAATGAATTTGTCCTGGCTATTTTCAGCCTCCAGAAGCCAGTGATTTTAGAAGGACATTCATGACTTTTGTCTCCCTTTTTCTATGCAAAATTGGTTTTTTAATTGTGACTCAGAAGAAAATAGATAATATAAGGGTGAAAAGACTTATTTTCTCACCCATTGTAAGGTTTTTGGCTAGTGTTCCTATAAGGAGACTATCAAAAGAGAACATGTAAATGTATTTATTTCTAGTTTTACATGACATAGGATCTTTGATATATTGAGACCAAAAGAAATGAAAAAAAAGTGTATTTTAATGAACTGTTGTACAGAAATATGATTGGAGTATGAAATTATGGGATCTAATGGCAATAAACAGGATGAGGAGGGACAATTTAGCAAGATCTGTTTTTTCACATAATTCTTAGATTCTCCTTGTGATATTCCTTCCTTCTGTGTGTCACATGGCACAGTAGACAGGAGAAATGTCACAGAATAACCTGCTTAGATTTTATGACTTACTTCTGGAAAGAGTAGTTGAGGGAAGTTCTAGTTTCCATAACCCACTTCAGGTGAGAGGGGGTGGGAAGATTTGAGAGATCCTCCTGTCTCTGTGGTTTACCTTAGATTCTTCAGCTTTAAACACTCCATATGTCAAGTCCCCTCCAAAATTTATATAAAATTTAATCTCCAGTGTAACAGTATAAAAACACAGGGCTTCTAGGAGGTGATTGGCCTATGAGGACTCTGGCCTCCTGGATGTAAGTAGTGCTTTATAAAAGAACTAGAGAGAAAGGGATCAGCTCCCCTATACGCACTTTGCCATGTGAAGTCACAGTAAGAAATCATAACCTATTCCCACCAGGCACTGAATTTGCTGGTGCCTTGATCCTGGACTCCCAAGTCTCTAGAACTGTGAGAAATTTCTATTATTTATAAATCACTTAGTCCAAGACATTTTTTGTTATTAGCAGCAGGAACAGACAAAGTCAAGAAGGTGACATTATTTGGGGATATAATTTCTTGCACCCCATGAATAGAAATGGCAAAACAGAACTAATTTCATAGCATTACAAAACAGGAACAAAAGGGAGAAATCCTTGCTTAATTCACAAGACAGAGGCGCTAGAATTAAAGGGGATGATTTACATCAGATATAACACTATATATACTAAAACATACATTGTTAAAAAATCAGGATAACCATGTGGTGGAATTAGTTTTATTATCCTAATTTTTTTATAAAACTGCATTCTTAGTATAGATCGCCATGAGGTTACCTATAAATAAAGCTATAACAATACTGTACTCTGAAAGTACATTTATATAAAACACCTAACCTACCAAACATCATAGCTTAGCCAAGCCTACTTTAAACATGGGCAAAATAATTATGTAAGCACCACAGTATACTGGAGAATATGGGTTACTTACCCTCTGTCTTAGATAATTTCTTCTTGCTGGGACAAAATACCCAACACCTACATATTAAAGGAGGAAAGGTTTATTTTAGCTCAGTTGGCAGAGGTTTCAGTCTATAGTCGGCTGGCTCCTAAGTAGGGTGGCATGACAGGGGGAAATATCCCATGGTATGGCAATCAGGAAACAGTGAGACTTCCTTCTTTCCCTTTTTATTCCATCCAGGCTATAAGTCTATTGGTTGGTGCCACCCACACACAGTGTGCATCTTCCCTCTATAGTGAATCCTTCATCTACATCTAGAACTGTGTTAATTGAATCACACACTAATCCAGTGTCACACACCAGTGATCCAGTCACTCCCAAAAGCCACACCTCTGAGTGCTTGAGTCTTTGTGTGGACATACAGAGATAAGCCTCTTAATGACCTCTTTAACTGGGAGCTAAGGCTATCCAGCAATGCAAAAGAGATATACAGAATTCTTATTTAATTATGCCATTTCATTCCTGTGATTAGGTCATGTTAAATGAATTGGTCCTAAATGAGGAATTGTATATAGTACCTACATTAAAGTATTCAGAACAAAGAAATGATCAAAGGAAACTCCAATTTGATGACTTTGCTTTTATCTGCATAACTCACATTCAGTGTTGTGATGTATAACATAAAACTATAGAAATGTACTGTACAGTATAATCAGCAAAAATTACTGTACTGTATAAATAAGGTATACTGTACCAAAGAAGACATTAAGGTTCTATAAATAAGATAATACAGAACTAAGTCTGAATGGTAGGTAGTTAAATTCAAACAGTGTGCCTTGGTCATTAGTATGAGTAGTTGTTAAATAGGTAGGTTGTTAAACGGGGAATATCTGTAGTACCAAATATTGTTTTCTGAGAAAAAGATTGTTTAAAAATTCAAAGTGGAAGCCAGGTATGGTGGCATTTGCCTGTAATCCAGGCTCTCAGGAGGCTGAGGAAGGAGGATCACTGCGTGTTTGAGACCAGCCTGGGCTACATCAGGAAACCCTGTCTGAGAAAATGAAACAAAAATAAATAAATAAATATAAAGTAAAGAAGGAAACAAAGCTAAACAAAAAAAATCAAAGTTAAGTTTCCACTGAATATATATCATTCATACAATTGAAAAATTGTAAATCAAACAATAAATCAAGATCCATTTGTTTTCGTGATGATAGATTATTCACAATCCCACTATTGAAAGATTTAGCTCATTTGTGCAATGAACTGAAATATAACCTTTACTTATTTTGTTTAGTAATGTTGATAATAGTCACTCTAATGTGTATTATTTCCCAGTGTCTAATTGTACCTGCTTGATCTTTTACAAATTGTTTCCCGTTTATTAAATGAGGAATCTTTCTTGAGTCTGATGATAAAACTGACCAGATAACACTATGTCATGGTAGTGAGATAAAAGTGTGTTGGGATAACATCAATAACTCAAAAAATTATTTCCTGAAGCCTCATGTTCTTAGTTCTTTTTTAGGGGGGTACCAGGAATCAAACTCAGGACCTTGCACTTGTGAGGCAGGTGCAGCACCAATGAGCTAAATAAATCCCTGGCCTGATTCTTTGATTTTAAAAGATCATCTTGTTTTTACTTTAGATATCAGTAATTCTGTGGTTTCTGTCTTTTTTTGTTTTTGTTTTGGGTTTTTTTCCCCCTTTTTCGTTTTTGGTACCGGGGACTTTACTGGGAACCTTGCACTTGCAAGGCAGGTGGCAGAACCACTGAGCTAAATCCCTGGCCTGGTAGTTTATGTCTGTATTTGTCATCTGTTACAAATATTGGTGGAATGAGGTTCAGAATCACAGCAAGTTCCTGCTCTTTGAACAATAATCCATGCTGAGAGGTGATAGGGAGCACTGTGTTTTGTGGTTTGAGGTTTTGTTTGTTTGTTTGTTTGTTTTTGGTACTGGGGATTGAACTAGGGATGTTGCACTTGCGAGGCACGTGGCAGAAACATCTAGCTAAATCCCCAGCCCCAATAGGGAGCACTATGAATGGGCTCCTTGCTATCTTAGGTCTCCTTTTTGACTTCACAGTGACATTGTATGCAACATTGCAGCTTTTTTCTTCTTAGCTAGTAGTGTGATTATGATTATGTCTTTTTTATAGGGAACAAGACACACTATCTTTTCCTTACTATCCACAAAATTAACAGCTAGCACCACCTGCAACAAAAGACAATTAACAAGAGAAAAGCCTACCACATTTATTTAACTAGAATTTAACATGATGCAAAC
Source organism: Fukomys damarensis (assembly GCF_012274545.1). Lineage (NCBI taxonomy): Eukaryota > Metazoa > Chordata > Mammalia > Rodentia > Bathyergidae > Fukomys > Fukomys damarensis. Next base: position 74,016,071 of record NW_022900951.1, read on the forward strand.
TCTAGTGAAAATTTTATTTTTATGAGACATTTTATTGAAGAAGTGGATAGTTATGGAGAAAAATGATTGGTCAAATAATAGTATAACCTAATATTAATAAACAGGGAAGAACTCATTCACCAAGATTCTTTCCTGTGTCTCTGTGTGGCATTCCTTCCCTCTTCCCCACTGGGTATGGGGCAGGACACCTATCACATGAATCTTCAATGGAATGAGTGTTTCTAGAGAGTAACCTTTCTAGATTTTATGGCTCGACGGGAGGGGAATTCTACTCAATATGGTCCACTTCCAAGAAGGAATGCATGAAATGGTCAGAGATACTTCCTGCTGCTTTGGTCCTCCTAGTTTCATTCAGCTCATAATACTCAGCATGCCAAGGTACCACTTTGGGATATGATGTTCTGAACCCTCACAGCTTTATTCTCTTCTCTTCTCCCCTCCCCTTCCCTCCTGTCTCTTCTTCTCT
>NW_022900951.1:74016576-74017840 GCF_012274545.1 Fukomys damarensis
CTCCCTCCCTCTCTCTTTCTTTTTCTATCAATCCCTTATTTTAATTACTGTAGTCTGCTTTTGCAGACAGGAAAGAAACCCATTTTTAAAAAAGAGCTTCTTGAACTTTTAAAATATGCATTATGTTTTATCCTTAGTATCTTAAACTGTCTTTTAAAAAAAGCACATTAATCACAATGTTGACCTTACTACTTATATCCTGTTGACAAATTTCTCACCACATGTACTCACAGAGATTTTGTCAATGGCAGGGCTGTCTGTTTCCCAAAATCAGCTTAGCTTGTGATTGACTGCTGGCTAAATAATTTCCCCAACTGGAGGACAGAGAGTGACTGAACAGCAGGCGCACCATTAACACATTGACAAGTAGAGCTGACAGAATGTTAATGACATTAACACCCTGTCAACTATCAACACCTGGGATTTCCTTACAGTGTAAGGAAGAGTTATTTGAAGTGCCTACAAATCAAGTTACTAAGGAAGCACATTGTCCTTTCCAGACAATTCAAAACAGATTGAGGGTCCCCACTGCACTGCTGTTTTGTTTTTTATTCCAAGATTCTTTATTTGGAGACTAATGTAAAATGGAAGGCAAACCTCAATAGTTATTCAACCACTAGTAACAGGTTTCGGTAGGATGATAATCCATACTTTGTAAAATAAAAGTCATGTAATATTCAGAAAACAAGGGATATTTGCGTTTGGCTTTTGTTTGTTTGTTGTGTTCATGTAGTACTCCAGCCCATTTCTTGGTTCTTAAGTAAAAGCAGAACTTGTGACTAGACTGAAGGGAAGATGGCCATCTCTACCTGTCCTTATCCAGTATTGGCTGCTGGTTTTAAACTTAAGAAATTAAGATGTTCGAAACAAATGTTTTCTTTCTTTAATGATGTTGCTGTGATAGGGGAAAAAGTAGTTTAAAATGGGCATGGTCAGCAATGGAAATAATGCATACATTGAAAAGCAATTTTTTTTGAAAAACCAAATTATGAAATATCACTTAATGAAAAAGAAGATTCTTAATCATATCACAGAGAAGTATGTGCACCCATGTTTATAGCGGCACAGTTTGTAATAGCTAAATCTTGGAAACAACCTATTTGCCCATCCGTTGGAAACTGGATAAAGAAGATGTGGTTTTTCTATAAAATGGAATATTACTCAGCCATAAAGAGCGAGAGAATAGATTCATTCATAGGAAAATGGATACATATTGAAGATATACTCCTAAGTGAAATAAATAAGTCCCACATGTGTAAATACC
>NW_022900951.1:74018705-74062374 GCF_012274545.1 Fukomys damarensis
ATATAAAAAAAAAAAAAAAAAAAAAAAAAAAAAAAAAAAAAAAAAAAAAAAAAAAAAAAAAAAAGAAGATTCTTAGCGTTCTTTTATTTTTCTTTTATTTTATTTTTTGCACTGGGCATCGAACTCAGGAACTTGTGTTTGCGAGGCAGATGGCGGCATCACTGAGATAAATGCCTGGCCTGAGCATTCTTTTAAATAGACACTATCCATAATGTTATTGGGGATTTTTAGGTCAATTAGTACTACACTAAACTGAAGTAGGAATAGTTATTAACAATACAAATAAAAATAGCACTAAATAGTCATAATAGCAGCTATTATCACAGAGAATCAGAGCCAAACAAAAGTTAAAATAGGAAAAGGAAACTTTATTCATAAAATATTGCGGTAGGGGAAGAGAGACCACAATATACAACTGGGCTACATTCTAAATAGTATACAAGGGCAATTAGGAATTTGTAGCCATGGAACAGAGTGGAGAGCAATGGTTGGAAGTTAGGAACAGGAGATATCAAGGATAAAGGGAATTCTGGCTGAAGGGACTTAATAAGACTTTTGCTAAAGGAAAGCTGGGGGTGATAAGAAATGTAAAATAGGAAGAAGGAATTTGGTCAGATATGGCAAACATTCAAAACACTGACAGTGAAGAATTTTAACTAAACTGATTCAGCAGAATTCTTGCTAAAACTGGGACTATTCAGTTCTAAGGAGTTAGCCCAACGGTGTAAGGCCCCGTCAAAAAGAAACCTCAGAAGATGAGTTAGAGATTGTCTTTTACTCTTCAGTAAATTACATGTGTTAGCCACTATGCTAAGAGTATATATACATGTTATACATACACACACACACACACACACACAAACACACACACACACACACGTTGAGTATCCTGTGATTGAAATGCTTGGGATCAGAAATGTTTTATATTTCAATTTTCTTTCACATTTTAGAACATGTGCATATATACATATATAATTAGATATTTTGGGGATTAGACCCAAGTTCATTATACTTTACACACATTGCCTATGGGTAATCTTATAGAATATTTTTAGTACTCCTATTTTTCATCTGTAATTCATCCCATGAGGTTGGGTATGGAATTTTCTCCTTGTGGTACCATGTCAGAGTTCAAAATATTCCAGATTTTAGAGCATTTTAGGTTTCTGATTAGAAATGTTCACCCTGTGAGTGTAGAAATGTGTGTGTATACATCTATATATATACATATAGATGTATATATATAGATGTATATATATATATATATATTTACCTCATATTCGTCAAGCTATCTCTAAAACAATAGTATAAAGTAATATTATTAACTTCATTTTAATTAGGCTTATTTTAAAATGGAAAAAAGTTCAGTCATGTGCTTGAGATTACATAATAATTATAGCTGGTAAGGATTATCATCCAAGTTTTTGTCCCTAGAACTTCAGGTCTTCTGATCCTTACTATGGTCATTGTGTACTTTTGAGTTCAGAAATGTTCAGAAATTTGAGATGAATTATGCATTTATTCCCTCTGAAATAATTTTATTGCTTCTTTTCTAATCTCCCTCAAATAAGAAAAATGCTGTTTTTGAAAGGATTGCAAACTAATTTCAAAATTACCTGCTCACATACACTATTTCCTCCAGAAAGCCTTCCCTAACCATAGCAATAAAAATTTCCCTATCACTGTGTTCGCATACCATTTCAGTACTTTATAATCTATAATATTTGCTCATTTATATTGTTTATGTATGTTTGTTTTTCACACAGAGTTATAAACTCCTTTGATCTATGGGTTCTTATTCATCTTGGAGTACTCTGCAACAAGCACAGCACAATTCCATGTGAAAAGTTAAGTGCTTAATAAATGTTTCTTTAAACAAGTTAAGGTTCATTGTATAATGATATTAAGTTTAGAACTCTACCAAGGAAAAAAAGAACATTAGCTTGTTATTAATGCATGACCTCAGTTTGATAAAAGGACAGGGTACAACATATTTCAAAATATTGACTTAAAATTTAGGTATTACTACGCATGGTGACATATACCTGTAATCCTGGCACTTAGAAGCCTAAAGTAGGAGGATCAGAAGTTTCAGGCCAGCCTGGGCTGCATAGTGGATTCAGAGCCACACTGCACTATATAGAAGACCTTGACTCAAATAAATGAGCAAACAAACAAATGAAATAAAATGCAGATATTGACAGTTATCACTTGGCAAACTCCGGATAGAAACTATATTGTAATAAACTGTCTTAATGGAGCATAATGTGTTTCAGGATATCTTAGCACAAAATTTTTCTATTTGAAAAGTCTTCCTTGTTTGAAATTCACCTTAAAATCACACAGACTATGAGTTACATCTTTCAGCACTGTTTAAGGAATTGATAGACATTTGGTGTGTGGTGCATAAACCCTTTCAGGCCACAAGAGACCCAGCTGGGTAGTCATCTTTTTCAGAACTTAAAATGTGATTTAATTTACCTGAAAGAGTTAACGTATCCTCAACCCTATAAATTCTCCTCATTGTCCCTAGAAGCTAAATTTTAAGAGATTAAAAGCCTTTCTTTGGCATTTGTCTGTATTGAGTAACAATAATATAAAAAGATACTTGAAAAAAATAAATTACTCCATGTGTTTGTTTTTGGTATATGTATGCACATATACTGGAGAATATAGAGCATATCCATTCATAGATATATAGATAAGCCAATTTTAATATTTTCAAGATTATAAATTATAGTAATGAATGTATTAATTTCTGTTGGCTTTGAATTTTATTAAAATTCTGTTTTCAAATATGAAGGACATTTATGATATGTTAAACAGTTTATAGGTAATAATTCTTCAAATATTCTCTTACAGCAAAATTTCAATCATATGCCTTTACTATAATGTAAAAATATCATATTTTTCTATGTAGAAGTCTGTTCATTTATTTCTTGTTCCACTCTATTTCAGACATAACTTACAAGAAGTACCACAGATAAACTTAGCATGTCATTGGATATTCCCTGTTCTTTTTTTATGGTTTTAAAATTAAGAAGAAGGAAGTAAAATCATTTTATAAGGTAAAGACTGAAACAAAGCTGTAGGAAAGCAAGTAAATAGTTTTAGTAATCATGGAATGATGTGATGGTCACAGATTACATTGTCCCAACTCATTACTGAAGCTAGAAATAGAAATATATGACTATCATTACTGAAAATGATCCAATTGAAATTTCATGATGGAGATTATATATATATGTATGTATGTATATATATACATATATATATATATGTATGAGCTACTCATTTAAAGCTAAGGGACTCACTAATTGTGACAATGGAAAATCAATCAATGAAAAATTTTAAAAAGGAATTACAGACAAGCTTTCTCAAGGTCATGTGTGAGAAGATACTACTAATGATCAATAAATGTTTTCTAAGTAGAGAAAAGACATTAGTGACTGAGATAAAAATGATTCAAGGTGAAGCTATTCACCCTTCTTTTCTTCATGAAAAGGAAATATTTAGTAAATGACTTTTACATATATACTAAGGCATTAGTAAATTTATGTACAACTTCATTAAATTAATGATGTATAGGTTCTTTTGTCATGGACCTGACTCAAATCACTTCATTTCATTTTGCACACCATTGAGAAAAGTTTTGTCCATGTTATTTGTCCCATATGTATAATAGTACTTCCAAATTATAATATTCTTACAAAAGTATTTTTCTTAGGTCATCTGAATGGAAAGATACATGGACTAGGTATTAATGGACCTAAGTTGTAGCTGTGGCCTTTGTGATCTTAGATTTTTACACTCTCGTAAAACTGAAACAATAATGTTTTACTTACTTACCTCACATATTGCAATTAGAATCAGTATAACGTGCTTTACCTACTTTAGAAAATAGAAAATGCTTTGTAACATGACAAAACTACATTACAATTATCATGTATTTATCATTCTCACCTAAACCTCACAAACAGGAAATAAATTACCCAAAGGAAAATGTTCTTTATAAACAACCAGCTGGTTTGTGCATCTTCATTTTATCTGTTTTATTTTTAAAATATAAATTCTATGTTTGATTTTTTTGTTTCTCTACTGATAGAGAAAAGGTACTTTTTAAAAATGTAGTAAGATCATGTGGAAGAAGCAGGATGATTTTATCTCATTATTCTAGGAATATCCATATATCCAATGCTAAATGAATTCCTACTTTCTTCATTTTGGTAGAAAAGACAAATAGAATTTGAAGATTCTTGCATACTTCATGAAAGGTGATAGTCTAAATTCTGTGGCACCAGTAAAATAAGATTAAGGTATGTTGCCTGCTTTTAATGAGGCATGTAGTCATGGAGGCAAAACTGACAGAGAGGAGACAACAAACAATACAAGTTGGTTTAATTGCTAGATGAGGTTAGTGCAGACCAAAAATGTGATAGACATTCTTAGTGTTCTTTCACATCTTTTTGGTTGGTGAGACAGTTTTCTGGCTTTGGCTACAGTTAGGAATAAATACTGTTATTTCATTTGTTTTGGTTGTATTGTCAAATCAACCAAGAGACCCAGATGAAAAAGTTACTCATGGGAAAGCATTCTAAAGGCAAATTGAAATGACTTGTCATATTGGTTTTTTTTTAATTAACTATCTCCCTCAGCACAGATAATTAAAAACTGGGTGTACAATTTCTCTAGGCTTACAAATTAATTGGTTTCCATCTTTTTCTTTCTCATTAGTTAGCATATATTTATTAAGCAGCTACTTTGGTTCCTAGCACTATTCTAGGTGTTGTGAAAAGAAGCATAAAGATAAAGTGCAAAATATTTTCTGGGCTTTGAATGAGGTTAACATTTAGTTAAGATAATACATCTGAGAAATATGTGACTGAGATGATGGTGTTTACTGGAGTTAAATTTTTGAGCACTGTTATAAATGAATCAAGGTTTAAGGCAGGGAACATTGTGCTTAGGAATTGTTTCATGGAACAAGTAATGTTCGCCTCTTACTGAAATGCATTCTGTGTGCAAGAAGTTTACTATGTTGGTATATTAGTCAGCTTCTCTATTGCTGGGATAAAATACCTGACATCCACAATTTAAAGGAGAAGAGGTTTAATTTGGTTTACAGTTTTAGTCCCTAATTGTCTGCTCTAAGGTTAAAAACAGGATGGCAGAGGGGCATGACAGAGGTTAGGGTGATCAACACATGGCAAGCAGGAAACAGAAGGAAGGAACAAGGGACAAGAATATATCCTTCCAGGTCACAACCCCACTGACCAACTTCCAACCAAATGCCACCTCTTACCAGCACATTTAGCTATTGGACTCATCAATTCATAAATCTACTGAGGAGAACAGTGCTACCGGGATCCATTCAATTTCCTGCCACTTGAGACATTTGGGGAACATTTTAGATCTAAACCATGACGTTTGGCTTTACGGTGATCACTTTTTGTACCCCCGTGATGGCAGTACGGCTCAACATGTGTCTTCTGCATGAATGAATACATGATTTTCCCCTCCTGTGACCCATTGTTTTAAGGTTATAGTTTTAAAGATTGTGCTGCATCTTTTGGTCATCCAAAATATGATTCTAATTGACTTTGAAATTTATGTGATTTTTTTATTTAAACAGAAAAAAATGTTTCAGTAATCCTATCTGTATTAAATAAATATTAATAATTTTGAAGTAGGCCAGGGATTTAGCTCAGTGGTTCCACCACCTGTTTCACAAGCACAAGGCCCGGAGTTTGATCCCCTTCCCCCCCAAAAAATAATAATAATTTTGGGGCTGTGAGTACACCTCAGCTCAGAGACTCAGTAGTAGAGCTCTCGCCTATCATGTGAGGTCCTCAGTTCAATCTCCAGCAATGGGAAAAAATTTGCATTCTGGTGCGTCACCCAAAACAATTGAAGAAAAACTCAAAATTTAAGTGAACAATCACACACACATTATAGGCTTTTACATTTTACAAATATATTTTATTTCCAAACTTTATTTCATTCTGTGATTTTCAGGTTATGGGATTAAATAGTGTAAACTTATAAAGCATGTTAAAATTTATTAGTTATACGTACTGAGATGCCATGTGCTAGGGCATGTGTGTTAGTTCATCTAATGCAGCTGCCTCAACAACATATATCGGTGCATAATTAACACAGATTTTGTCTTCTGCTCTATGTTACATTTCCCTTTTTGCCCACATATTTATTTAAACATTTTGGTAGTGCTGGGATAGATTTTGTGTATAAAAATTAAGATTGAGATATACAAATAAGAATACAACACATTTCATTTCAGAAATATTTTAGCAAGTAGAATCAACAATATACTTTTCACCAATATACTGAAAGGATTATCATATAGTTATGCTAAATGCGATATACATGATGGAAAAGTTGTTCTATGAAATGAAACTACTACATGCACAGAGGCTGTCAAGCTATGTAGTGTTCACATACTACTTTGTTTTAGTGGTAGCTTAGAATGGAGAAGATAATTTCTGACTAAAGGCTTCTGGAAAGGTTTTATGAAGACTTTTCAACACAGGCACATGCTCAGAATCAGTGGTGATCAAAACTATGTTGATACAACATCAAGTGGTAGGGTCATAAGAGTTATTACTAGTAAAGACAGTTGTCAAGTTTTCCAAATGATCAGACATACTGAACTAATGAGTTAGAACAGTATTTGTTGGGTTGTTACTTGCTAAAAGGCAAGACATTCTTATACTTCATGCTTCCTACCAAGAACTGCATAGTATTTGCCTAAATAGGGTACCTTCCACTTGCCAACCAGTGGTCCAAATAAGTCAGAATTGTTGACAGTATTAGAAAGGCATATGCACATGTGTGTGTCTGAAGAGGTACATAGGGATTTCCTTAGTTCTGAGAATGCATTCAACTGCCCTATAGTTTGTAATACAGCTACATCAACTTGCATTTATATAGCATTTTATAGTTTAAAGAGCTCATGTCTACTCTGGAATATTCTATAATGAATATCATCATATTAACCATGTGATGAAGAAAAAACAAAAAACAACTGCCTATTTTTTCCCTGCTCTCCCACCACAGTTAACATAGAAGACCCTTATTACCCTAAAAAGTATGGGGATTTCTCCCACCAGCAGTCATGGATACCAGCTATTTGTCTTCTAAGTAAATTTGATTCTGGCACTATCTCCTTGGAGAGATAGCATCAAATTCCATAAAGTGAGGACACAGTCCCAAGACTGACCTCCCCCTGCACTTTTCATGCCAACATAAACACCAGGTGTTTTGGTTTTACCTATTCTTCTGACTATCTGGTTATAAATCACTGTTCTCACACCCCCCCCCATCGGGTTAGACAAATTTGCTAGAGTTGTTTACAGAACCCATGGAAACACATAATGTTTACTGGTTTATTATAAAGGCTTCAGATGAAGAGATACACATGGCAAGGTATGAAGAAAGGGGCACAGGCACCTCTCTAGGCACCATCCTCCAGCAATGAACATGTGTTAATCTATCCAGAAGTTCTCAGAACCTTGACCTCTGGGATCTCATTGGCAATCAGTTTAACCTTCCTTCCTAGGCTCTCCCCTCTGCAGAGATTGGGGGCTGGGGTGAAAGCTGAAATGTCAGCCCTCTGATTCTGCCTTGGTTTTTGTGTGACAAGCCCCCAGCTATCAAGTCAACTCATAAACATAAAAAAAGACATTATCGCTTCAGAGATTTCAAGAATTTTAGGAGTTATATAATGACAGGGAGATAGATAAACATACAGAGGTAGATATTCACGTAATCTCTTGCATCTCCTTCATGCCTAGCACTATGCTAGGTATTGATTGGCGAAATAGTAGTGAACACAAAAGATATAATGCTTACCCTCGACAAGATTTTTTTTTTCCTTTTTGGTACCAGAGATTGAACTCAGGACCTTGTGCTTGCGAGGCAGATGGTGGCACCACTGAGCTAATCCCTTGCCCATTCCCTCAAGAAGATTTTAGTCTGATAAAAGAGGTCCATGTTAAACACTACACATGCAACTGTGGCAGGTGATGTGGAAGAGACAATGTTACACGAAGTCTCTCCTGAGAAGTTTAAGGCCTGAGCTGAATAATGATTAAGAATTAGCTCAAAGAGATACAGATGAATGTTTACTCCAGCCTGTTTATCTGCCTATGTTTAAAATATTTGGTAGTTCAATGATTCACATTTATTTTGATTGGTTGCATTTCACATGCACATAGTTTCCACTCTGTGGTCTTACTACATTTATATTCCTAGTGAAGTTTTAAAATTGGAGAATTAGAAATCTCTCAATGCAGCCGAATGCCAAGGATATTTTATAGTTCAGAAATTTTGTTAACTTTTCTCCCCAAAGTTCCTTTTACTATTAACTAGGGATTGAGTGTGGATATTTTTGAAAAGATATCTCAGGTTCAGTAGAAAACCTGAAGTTCTACTAACCTTAGGGGAGCTGGAATTTTTCAGCAAAATAAGTTAGAACAAATTTAGGTATTTATCCAAACCAAACTTTCAAACCACCTGAGATTTGCCCATTACTAGTTTACCTAGAGCTTAACTACAGTGGTTTCCTCTTTCAACATTTACTTTTTTTATTGAAGCAGCTTAATCGAGAGCTATAAAAACACTGGATTACTATTTTCAAATAAAAATGCAATGCAGCTGCCATGGGTTAATCTTATAGAAGAAACTCTGCTTCCCACAGACAGTTTAGGTGGTAAAATGATTTATTTTAATACCAAAAGTTCTAATTTTTATTTGCAAGGTCATATCATTGAATTTAAGTTTATAAAAAATTGACAATTCTTTAGATTAATGGTGGGGTAGAATGTGCTCCTGTTTCACACACATAAATGTGTGAAACTCACATTACTGAAATGTTAAGGGAAATTTCCAAAATTTTAAATTAATCACACTGTATATGGGATATACTGCCACTTTTTGCTTTTCTGCACATATTTTGTTATTTATGTTTTCATAAAATGCCAAGATGTGATTAGATTAATAACACTAAAATTTATTTAAATCTCTTTGAACTTATGCTTATTATCCATTTTTCCCTTCTGAAAGTCTTTTTTTGTATTTAAATTTTAATGTTATCAAGAAATAAGTATTTTAATACTCATTTTCTTTAGAAGAAATAAAAGTATCAACTTTCAGTAAATTACTCTGAACACAGAATGTCAGGAAAATAAAATAATGCTGCCTAATCATGAAAGTAAATATGTTTAGGTAGAAAGGGATCATATAAATGATCTTAACATTCTTTTTAGCTCAACAACATTCTTATAGTCCTAATTCTATGTAGTGCATCCATCCTTGTCCTACCCAAATATTGAATGCTTAAATATTGACTTTACTAATGGATTCATTGCACCTGTAGTGAGAATGTAATACTATTTTCCCACTAGTAACAAATTCGTCTGTTCAGTCAACAAGTATTTGTAAAAACTATGTGTGACAATCTATTTTTTTCTAATAGAGATTCAGTGATGAGAAACTTTTAAAAAGTCCCCTTCGAGCATACTCTGCTGTGCTAAACAGTCAAAAAACAAATATGTACTATCAAAGGAGACAGTGATACAGTAAGCGATGAGAATATCAAAGTTGGATAATCACGCTTTCTTTTTTCCCATTCAGGTGCTAGGAATTAAACATAAAGACTTCTTCATGCTAAGCAAGCGCTCTACCACTGAGCAACATCCAAGTACGCCTTTTTAAAAGTTAAATTGGCCAGTGCAAAGGCTGAAAGTATGAGCATGAGCAAGCTTCAAGTGTGCCAAGAATAGTAAGAAGACCAGGGAGTGGATTGCACTGAGGGAGGGAGAGAGTAGGAGAAGGGTAGTTCTGAGGTGAAATCATGGAAATCCTTATAAAAAGGGAAGTCATTGTAGAATTGCGGTTATAGAAATAAGGAATATTAGGTGAGGAAAAAGAGAAGTTGTGAGATGGTGATTCAAGAGTCAGGCTTCAGACATGTTAAAGTTTGGGATACTCAGGCTTCAAGTAGAGATGTAGGTAATTGAGTATAGAGTATAGGAGAAAGTTCCAGACTAGACATATAAATTTAGGAGCCATCAAGATGTATATTGTACTTTAAGTCTTGTGACAGAGAAGAGCACAGTTCAAGGACTTGAGTCTGGAATACTCCAACATTTAGAAATGAGGACAAGAAAAAAATCCTTAGAAATGTTTGGGAAACTTACTGTATTGTCCTAGAAGCCAAGTGATGAAGGCATTTGTAGAAGGATCCTTTTGACTAGACCCATTTATTCTATGTAAAACTATTTGGAGAAGAGATGACCTAGTGACTTCAGAACTCTCTAAGTACAGTATTTTATTGGCAAAATGTAGACTCATGCATTAATTTTACTTTGCTATTTGTTGAGATAACACTCATGTTAGATTTTGTTCAATTCTTATCATAGCCAACTCCATTTTTAGATCAATCAAAATGACATTAAGTTGTCCATTAAATCACAAATAATTGCCAAAAGCCATTCATTTCATGTTTCTAGAATCCTGAGCGTTAAAGGCAATGAAATTCTTTGAATAAATGTTCAGTGAAATCTGAATTATCTGGAATTCTAGCAGCATGTATCCCTTTATTGATAGCTAGGACTTTGCATTTACCATTTGAATACTTGAATTTTTTTTAAGAAAAAGACTTCTAAATAGCATTAAAATATAGAGCACCAGGCATATGCTAGGCATTAGGCACTGGAACTATATATTCTTATTAGCCTTTGCAACAAATTGTTCAGTGTAATTTAACTGTATCCCAATGCTCTTGAATTATCATTAATTCCTTTGAATTACTTTACAGGTATCTGTTTCTGATGATACAGTATTATATGCCTCAAATGCCTCTTTCCCCTAATCTTCCTTAAGTCTGAAACTTTATTTCATTTCTGTACCTAACAGTATCATATTGGAGTTCTTGAGACACAGATAGTTATTTTTCCCCTTGTATATGAACATGTATATATGAACATGTATTTTCCCCTTGTACATGTATATATGTATGTCTTATCTTGTTTCAGCTATTCTACATGTGTATATGTCTCACAGAAGCACTTATGCACACACACGAATATAGATATCTATATCTATATCTATATATCTATATATATCACAGTACTGGGGATTGAACACAGGGCCTGGTATATGCTAGGTGATCTCTACCACTGAGCTCCATCCTTGGCCCTTTTTATTATTATTACAATTTTAAAAATTTGTGACAGGATCTTGCTAAATTGGCTAGGCTGGCCTTGAACTTGCTATCATCCTGCCTCAGCCTCCCAAGTAGCTAAGATTATAGGTGTGTGCCACTGTGTCCTGCTAAGGGGACAAAATTAAGCAAAAGTGGCTGTTCATTTGCTGCATATACATCATGAACTTTAATCATGGTACGTTGTCTGGACTGGATTATGAAACACACAGAGGATCAGTGGAGCACATTTCTGACTGTGTCTGTGTAGGTCATGGATTTGTGACCTTGAGTACTATGTATGGTTTCTTCTCTGACACTGTTTGCCTTCTGTTTCCCTGCTGCTGTGAGCTAAGCATCTTTGCTCCATCATTCCTTTCTTTCATGATGTTCCTGTTTGGAGCCAGGCACCTATGGACTAGATCCCCTAAAACTGTGAGACAAAGTACACCTCTTCTCTTTCAAGTTGTGAGTACCAGGTATTGTGTCTTAGTGTTGCAAAAGGTAGCACAAATAAACACCCATATGTACACACATGTGAACCTGTCTCTGATACCATCAGGGCACCCAGTCAAGTGGATAATTAGCCCTTGTGTATGTATATTTTAGAGAAGTTTGATGATTTCTAGGGCTCTGTTAACTTTGTTTCTCATTTTTTCTTGCCCATTAGGAATCCTGGGATGGTCTACATTTGGTGTTTTTAGAGATGGCTTTACTATCTGTCAGTGTATGGTACCCTGTTGTTATTGCTATAAATTTCTGCAAGTGTTAGTCTACCATTATTTCTGTTCCAATTTTCTATCAATCCAAATCTGTGCAGAGTAAGAATTTCAAAGCAGGAGGCAGCTGAAAATAGTGAGGATGACAGACATAAAAACAGTCTTCTCTTAGTAGGAAACTGGGATGTTGTATAATCAGAGAACTGACATTTCAATAAAATGGAAGGCAGGATGAATAAGAAAAGTTAGGTAAAAATGGGAATATAAATTAATGCAGTCAAATGCATACAGTTTCTACATTATGAAGGTTTGACTAACACTATTTTTGACTTTTCAAAGCTGTGAGAGTAGTGTACACTTAGTAGAAACTATATTTTGAATGTTAAATTTTGATATGTTCCTGGGTTGGCTATATGTATGTAGTACCATACTCTCTTTTGATGCTGGACAGCAGCAGTGAGTCACAGCTCCCCGGCAGCTATGCAATCATAACAGAAGACAATAAGATACTCTACAGTATGCTGTGTTGCTGAACTGTGAGGTTCGATAAACTAGGTGTATATATATACTAAATGCATTTTACAGCTTCTGGTATTTTCAACCTTTGATGGGTTTATTGGTACACAACTCCATTGAAAGATGAGGAGTATCTATATTTTCTATGTGCTGTGCACTATTCTATGCCACTGAGGTAGGGAAGTCTATGAGATTGATGAGATCCCTGCTTTCATAAAGCTCAAATTTGAGATATGGATGGAATGGAGTGGAAGATTCAGTGCCTATGCAGTGCTGTGTGTTTTTGTGGAAAATCAATCAGGGGCTATGTAACAATGAATAGGTGCAGCTTTAGTTTGGGAGGGCAAAATAGGCTTTTTTTGGTCAAAGTGACGTTTGAACAGAGATCTACAAGGTACAAATACTTCAGCCATGTAAACGTCTGGATAAAAGTATTTTGGGCAGGGAAAATGTCTTTTTCAAAATAGCTTGCAAAAAGGTAAATAAACAGTATGTTCAAGAAACAGAAAAGGCTGTTATGGCTGCTGTGTAGTTAATCAAGGAGAGACTAACATGAAATTAATACTTATTAAAAGACAGGGATCATACTGTGCAGTTCTTTGCCATAATAAATTATTTGGCCAAAACTTTACCAATGTAGATATTATTATTGAACACAGTTGAGTTTTAACTAGCCAGTTTCTAAGAGTATTTAGGACTAACCTATGCTCACGACATCACTAAATGTCTACAACTTCTAATGTCATTGCTCACATTTTCTCACTGGCTTGGAATGCATTATTTTAAAAATCTACATATAAGGCTTGCTGGGGATCTTCAAAGACCATCTCATTTTTTAGTACAATATAGTGTGTGTGTGTGTGTGTGTGTGTGTACATGCGTGTGCATGTGTGTACATTATATCCAAAAGGTAGTTTGAGGTCTGGGCATATAACTCAGTACTAGCTTGTTTTTTGGTTAGCATATCAGAAGATTAATCCTCGGCAGTGTAAACAAAAAAGTAGTTTGATTCATTCTCATTTACCTCTGGTCACAGAGTCAATATTGTCTACCTATGAGCCAGAAAGTTTGTCACATGCTGGAGATCTAATGGTGTGTAAATCATAGTACTTTGCCCTGATAGAATTTCTGATATGATATACTCCTCAGATCTTTACCAAAAAAAGATTATATTCAGAATTTGAAAAGAAAACATACTGCTTCTGCTTTTGTTTTGTATATATTATTTTGTCTTTTAATTATCTGTTGACAGCATTTGTTTAGATGATGGACTTTGAAAGTATGAATTTAATTCCCTCTCATTTTGGACCATATTATGTTTACATACGTAGTTCTTAAGAATTACTGCAATGACTGTCATCATCATTGGAATACTGCCAGGTCATGTCCAGGGTTTATAATCTAAAGCAGCTATGCTGTCTTCTTCCAAACAAAAGACTTTTCAATGGTTACATATCCTGCTATTTCTCCATTTATGTAATTCTCTGCCATGCTTTAATTTATAAAACGTAGTGGATGAATAAGAAAATTTATGCTCTCTGTTAATGTTTATTTTTATTAGTATATGTTTTTAGTTCTTAATGATTACATTCATTACGGAGAGATGGTAAATGTGCATAACACATCTTACTTCTTTCATATCTCATTCTCCACCCCTTTCCTTCACCCTACCCTTCCTCCATCTCTTGGTCTCCTTCCCTCATGAAAAAAAAAAATCTGTCTCCCTATCTGTTTTCTATTATGTCTTTTATTTTGCTCTTTAATTTATTTATACTTTAAGTTTATCATATGAGAATTATGCAATATTTAAGCTTGTGTCTAATTTATTTCACTTAATATGACAGTCTCAAGGTACATCCATTTTCCTACAAATGACTCACATTTATGCTTTATTTTAGAATAGTATTCCATTGTGAAAAAAATACCACATTTTCTTCATCTGTTCATCTGTTGATAGACATGTGGGCCACTTCCAATATGTAGCTATTATAGTTGTGCTGTTATACATATGGGTAGGCATCTATCATTGTAATATGATGACTTGAACTCTTTGGGGGAAGATAATTGGAAGGAGAATAGCTGGATTGAATGGAATTTCTATTTTTATTATTTATTTTTAGGAATTTCCATACTGATTTCCATAATGGCTGTATTAATTTAAATTCCTACCAACAATGTAGAAAGTTTCCTTTCTCTCCACATCGTCACCAGCATTTGTTATCATTTGATTTGTTGATGTTAGCCTTACTTTCTGCAGTAAGATGGAATCTCAGTGCTGTTCTCATTTGCATTTCTGTAATGGCCAGCAATATTGAACATTTGTCATGTATTTACTGGCCATTTGTTCTTCTTCTATGAAGTGACTGTTTCAGTTGCTCATTTTTTCATTGGGTCTTTTATTTGGCGGGGTCTAATATTTTTGAGTTCTTTATATATTCTAGATAATAGTCCTCTTACCAAGGTATAGATGTCAAAACATTTTTCCCATTGAACATGTTTTCTCTTTACCCTCTTATTTGTTTCCTTCCTTTACTGTGCAGATGCTTCTGAATTTGATATGATCTCATATATTCATTCTAGGTGTTATTTTTTGTGCAAATGGTATTCTGTTTAGAAAGTCTTTGTCTGCCTGTATCTTCAAATTTTACCTATTTTATCTTACAGCTAATTAAATGTTTCTGTTTTAATATTTAGGTCTTTGACATATTTTGATCTTAGTTTATTACATGGTGTGAAGTATGGGTATACATTCAATCTTCTGCATGTATATACAATAGCCAATTTTCTCAGTACCATTTTGTTAAAAAGGTTATTTTTCTGCAGTCTGTATTTTTGGCCCCTTTGTCAAAAATCAGATAGTCAAACATGCCTGGGGTTGTTTCTGCATCCTCGATTCTTTTCCTCTGATATACCTGTCTATTTTATGCGAGTATCATATCACTGAAGCTTTGTAATATAAATTGAAACCTGATGTTGTGATGCCTCCTGCTTTGTTTTTGTTGGCCATGATGGCATTTGCTATCCTGGGTCTCTTCTGGTTCTATATGAATTTTAGAATTAGTTTTCTTTAATTCTGTGAGGAATGCTCTTGGTATTTCAATTGAGAATGCTTTAAATCTGTGTCACATATAGAAATATGACAATTTTGACAATATTGATTCTGTTTATCCAGGACCAAGGACAGTCATTCTATTTGTAGAGTACTACAGTTTTCATTGTAGAGTTCTTTTGCTTCCTTGGATAAGTTAATTCCTAAGTAATTTTTCTTGATCCTATTGTGAATAGCATTGTTTTCCTAATTTTTTTCTCCATGTGTTCATTATTGGTATATAGGAACACTATTGATTTTTGTTTGCTGATACTGTCTCCTGCTAATTTGCTGAATTTGTTTATTAGTTTTTGAAAATTTTTGAGTTTTCTATGTAAAAGATCGTGTCATCTGCTAATAATGATAACTGACTTCTTTTCCTATATGTATCCTCTTTATTTCTTTCTCTTGACTAATTGCTTTAGCTAAAGTGTCAAGTACTATCTTGAGAAGGAGTGGTGTTAGTAGACATCCTTGTCTTGCTTTTGATTTTAAAAGAAAAGCTTTCAAGTTTTCCTCATTTAATATTGTCTTGACAGTAGATTTGTCATAAATAGCTCTTCTCTACTTATTCAAGGTGTTTATCATGAATTAATATTGGGTTTTTCCAAAGGTTTTTTCTTTATTTAGATGAATATGTGATTCTCTCTTAGCTATTATTTATTTGATGTATTACATTTATTGATTTATATATGTTTTAGGATCTATGCATCCCAAGGATGAAGCCTATTTGGTTTTGATATATGATATTTTTAATGACTTGTTTTTGTTTGCTAGTATCTTGTCAAGGATCTTTGTATGTATGTTAATCAGAGCAAATGGTTTGCAGTTTTCTTTTTCACTTGAGTCCCTGTCAAAAAAGAAAATGTATAAAGAAATACAGAACAGAGCTGGGGATTTAGCTCAGTGGTTCCACCTCCTGCCTCATAAGTGCAAGGACCTAATTTCAATCCCCATACCAAAAAAAAAAAGGAAGAAAAAAAAAGAAAGAAAAAGAAATACAGAGCAAAAACCCTTTATTCTGATATAGCATGTCACATTTCAATTTGCTTTTTCTCATTAAGCATAAACAAAATCTAGGATTATATAATTTTACACTTTATCTTAGCTAGAAGACTGAGAAGCAATATAAATATTGTTTTTATTTTTACTGTTGGTAGGATTTTTTTAACCAACACATATTTTTACTCTTTCTTTTTGTTTGTTTGTTGTCTGATTTTTTGGTACTGGGGATCGAACTCTGGCCCTTGTGCTTGTGAGGCAGGCAGCAAATCCCTGGCCCAACCGACACATATTTTTAATTGCTAAATTTATTTTGGCTTTACCATTAAAGAAGAATTACTGTACTTTGCTGAATCTGTCAAAATGACTGGCTATTTTTTTGAGCCGAAACAGTGTACATGAAATGTTATTTTTGTTGATTTTCTGAAGTATAGCTGAACTTATTTCTTGACACACCCTTTACTGTGGTTAAAATTCCATGATAATGTAATAGACTGCTTATTTTGATGTTGCAAGGTATAACTAATATACATGAATAAGCTTTCCAATTTGCTATCAAATCAAGAAATGGAGTGTTTCACCAGAAATATGAACATATGAAAGCATTGATTTTCTTATGTAGGACCTGTGACTTGGCCTGTGTGTAGAGTTGATTTGTAATATAAATTAACCCACTAATTATCGGTTGTTTCATCTAACTTTGCGCACATTACGAATCTGCAGAGTTTCTGAGTTATCAGTAATAACAATGCCGTATAAGAAATGTAATGGGGTATGTTAGCTGGATCCAAGTTAAACATTGCAGTAAATGTTGCTCAGCATTGCCATCTGTCATATATTTTTCTGCATTATATTTTAATCTATTAAATGTGTCTATCTTTTAAAAAATTAACTTACTTGGGGTACAGTGAAAAACCTATAAGAGCTATTCTCTGACCACTGACCTTTCTAATGTTCTCACTTTTATTATAACATTTTTGTTTGTTTTGCCCTCCTTAAGATGAATAATGACAATCCTTAGATGTAGAACACGTCAAGTACCCAGTTGTACTGCTAGCAAGGAGGTAAACTCAATAAGGTCTTAACTTCTCAAACAAGAAATAAATTTGGACACAAGATGTAATTTCTGAAATTTCTTGTCTTCGGAAGCAGTGATTGAATGAACTATGGACTTGATTTTACTAAGTGTAATGAAAAATTCACAGCACGTCACAGCATGTCAGTTTCTGCGTAGCAAATAAGATATTCCTTGGGGCATATGTGATGCACTTTCCATGCATAACTTTTAGGATACTGGGATCCCATTGATTCCTTTTGTAGAATAGTACTTATACTAATAAAACTTAATGTACAACCTCACTGCCACACTTTTCCTCCATGGGGATAGATTCTTTGCCTGGGAGCGTTTGGTTCAAAATGGTTTCCTCCCTCTCATAAGGCAAGTGAGCTCTTTGCTCTTTGTCGGCTAGCTATTGGACCACTAAATGAAAGTCACTTGGGTGTCATTTAGAGCCATTTACGGAATGAACTATTATGGCCTGAAAATGTTAAGTATCGTTGAGCCTAACCATTTACCAGGACTAAAGAGATGCCTCAGAAAATATGCAACTTCTGATTTCCATTCAGGTTTTTTTTTCCAGCATTCCTCTTGGCAGCTCCATTCTTCAGTTTTGCCCCTTGTTATTAATCTGTAAAATGAAACAAATCACTGACCCTTAAATTGTGCTGTTTTTCATGCTTTAGTGTTTTCATATCACTTGTGAAGAATTTATTTATTATTTCTGCTCCACCTACTTCCAAAACAATGTGTAGTGGCTTATTTTTAAGTCATTCTAATTCAAATCACCTGAGTATTTTTCCAAACCCTATCATGAAGACTAATATCTTCACATATTATTTCACATTTACTGGACTATAGTGATATATTATTATATCATTTCTTTCGCTACCTAAAAGTCATTGCATTAACACAACATCATGCCTACAATCTAATATAATTTCTTTTCAGGTGATGTGTTCGATAGGGAAAGAACATACAACTTAGATATCTGAGCTATATGCTTAGTTCTACCAATTATATGACCTTGGGAAAGTCATTTGCCTTTTCTTGCTTAAGTTTACTTAAAAAATAGAGAAGTTAATGCCTACCTCTACAAACCTTACCGGACAATAACAATCAATATTGTTATGAAATTATATTGCTTATAAAATGTTTGTGAATTCACACAGCTCTCCAATTGTTAAAATTACTTTGAGCAACTGTCAGTTTAATTGAAATTATCAAGCAACACTCTTCTATTTGAGCACTGTACAGACAAATGGAGGACAGAGATGACAAAATAAAGTCACTGTCTTGAGGAGTCACAATGTTGAGAGGAGAGCCCAGCCCACACACAATAGTGATAAAATTTCTAATTATATAAGTGGCACAAGTGAAATATACAGAAATGTCTTAGCTGATAAGAAAAGGAACCTTGGAACTCTGATCCAAGAATTGAGGGACAGGATAAAAAATAGGGTAAAAAAAGATTATGTAGTAAATTCCTTCAAAAACATTTTGTAAATACTCAGACACAACCTTATCATTAATGTCACTTATTTAGTTTAACTTGTATTTATATAGTATTTACTATATGCCAAGCACTGTTCTAAATATTTTATAATAGCAAATCATTTATAATGTGTTAATATCTATAATGTGGTTGATACTACTAACCTCGTTTGACATGATAAGAAATTTGTGGTCCGGACACACTAAGTCACCAAGTCACACAGCTTAGTGGCACAGCCTGGATTTGAACTTGAAGTCAGGCTCTCCAGGTAGCACCCTTAACTAGAATGCTATACAGCTTCTCCATTATCCATTAACTCAGAAGTTGATACCTTTTATTGAATCCCATGCTGTAATCTTTTCTTTGACATCCTTACAAGTGATCATTTTCATCTGAGTATTTATAGAAATAACAACTACTTAAGTAGCTTTTGAAACCACCAGCTACATTTTCAGACAGCTGTAATCACTACAAAATTCTTATTTTTAGTCAACATTTGCTTTTCCTTAACATTTACTCATTGATCTTATGTCTGCTTTTTTGCATGACTCAGACTAAATCTTTTACTGGGGATTGAACTCGGGACCTTGCACTTTCAAGGCAGGCACGGAACCTCTGAGCTAAATCCCCAGCCATATCTTTTGCCACATGATATGAAGTGTTACAAAAGTGTAATGTATTTCCCATACCTCCTGCTTAAATTCTTCATTATCCTTTGCACTTGTCAGGTAGCATTATATAGAAAGAAAGGGACATTTGTGACACTTGAGAGTGACTAGTAGATTCCATTTCTCCATGGAGCACCTACTGTACAAAATCTACCAGATTCTATCAGTTGGAGAGAATGACTTGCACCAGACTCATATACACATATACTGTGAGTCTGCTGCACTAAGCTATTTTGGCGCTAATATCTAGTAATTATCACTTAAAAAACAAATCAGTGAGTATAACTATTGTCTGTACTTACTTATGTCAGATTCTAAATGAGCAGTGGCTTCTTAGATATACCTGTACACATACCTTAATTACTCCACAGGATGTCAAGCCAGTGTGCAGAGACCGCCAATGAGTTATGTTTCTCATAGCACCTTGCACGGGCATTATACAGAGTAAAAAACAATAGATATTTTTGAAAGAATGAATGAGAAAGTCAACAAAGAAATAAATGAGTGAAATATAGTATTCATTAAATGTTACAATATTCAGGTGACTTCTTTATGTTCACATACGTTCATAACAGTAAGGAGGAAAGTTTATCTTTGGAATTGAATTTAAAGTTTTGTTTCATAACAGAGATCAAGTCAAGACTATTTTATAGGATTGAGACTGGGAGTATATTCATCCAGCCATGAATTTGGCTGGAGGCTGTTACTTTGTAGTCAGGCAGAAACATCGCAGTATCTCTGTCCTTTGGAGATTCTGGAACTGACGATGGCTGTGCTATGACCAGATCACTTAGTAGAACTAAAATTGACTGGTAGTGATACTTTAGTTATTTAGGTATGAAAACAGCTGTGAGTTCAGCCACTGTATTCTACTTTTCTTGTACAGTCTGAAGTTGTTTTGCCTTGTGTGGAAAATCAATAAAGCATTTATAACCCTTAAAAGGCTAAAATAAAAATAAAGTTTTGTTTGCTAAGTTAAAAATAGAACTTTTGAATCAGATATCCCCAGAAGAAATGTCTGAATGATATAGTTGGAAAACAGCAAGATAGTTCTGCAGCCAAAAGTATAAGCCTTTATAGTATTGATCAGTCCTCAGCTGTTTGAAAAGATCGCTATTGTCATGTGAGAAGCCCTATGCTTCCATGTGAGTCCAGGAGAGGCATTTTGTAAGTTACCATCAAGGGGTGGTCCTGTGGTGTCAATTGTTCTGATTAATATTGTTATCACAGTGAAGAATGCTGCGAAGACATTGAATTTGTATCCTGACTATTTCATTGGCCTTTGTAGCCAGGCATGATAGCACAGCTGTGATCTCAGCATTTAGGAGGCTGAGAAAGGAGGAAATCCATGAGTTTTGGGCTAGCCTGGGCTACACTGAGAGTTCAAGGCCAGGCTGCACTGCATAGTGAGACCCTGTCTCAACCACACCTTCTCTCCAAAATTTGACCTTTTTATACATTATCACATAGATAGTCAAGCTCAAATCAGATTTTTAAGCCTAATACATTATTGTTTATTATAGCTTGTGAGAATAGTTTGTGTGTGTATATTTTGTCTATGAAAATAAATGTATTTTTATTATATAGGAGAGGATTGGGGTACTATAAATAATAATAAAATGACACATGTCCATGTGAAAAACTTCAAGGACTTCTTTGTGAATAAACTATTATGCTGTCATCTTTAGCATAAGCTTATCATGAGTTTGTGTTTCCTTACTGATAATTAACTATGATAACAAACTCTTAAGGTAGTATAAATTTTTTAAAATGATGTTAAGAATAAGTTGATATTTTATTAGACAGGACCTCTGTGAAATGAGTCTAGTTTGAGAACTAAAATATAATGAGATGGGAAAGGTTCTTTCATTATGTTAGAGATTTTGATAGTACTAGGCCTATAATTAACATTTCATTAATGATCTGCAAGGAGTACCAGTAAACAACACTTTAATTAAGTGCATGGGTAATAAATTAATAGCTGCAGAAAATATCAATGAAGATACTTACCAAAATAATTCAAATAGACTGAAGAATTATAAGACAGGAAAATAATGATTTTTTTTGGTTATGTGGAATCTTGTACCCCTGCTGATAAAACCCTTCATTACAATCATGAGGTATACAAAATAAGTGAACAAGCAAGATATATATCCTTGTTAACCATATAATAGCTCCATTCAACAATAGCATGTGTTTATGGTGGGCCTCTGAATATATTTCTACATAAAAATATTTCAAGCTGGGTATGGGGGCACATATCGATAATCCCAGCATTCTAAGAGTTTGAGGTAAGAGGATTACAAGTTTGAACCTTGTCTGCGCAATTTGATAACTTAGCCAGACGAGGTCTCAAAAATTATAAGAGGGCTGGAAATGTACGATAACCAGTAGCATAAAACAAAAACAGAACTAGATGTTATCATCATCGGTGTTCTTCTAATGACTTAAAACAAATAAAATCTCGAAATTTCATTATATTATTTTTTGTTGTTGTTGTTGTTGTTTTGAGACAACGTCTCACTATGTAGTTGAGACTGACCTGGAACTCACTATGTAGTCCAGGCTAGTTTTGAATTCATAGCGATCCTCCTGCCTCAGCCTCCCAAGTGCTGGGATTACAGGTGTGAGCCACCACACCCAGCTAAAATCTTGAAATTTTAACAGCAAATGAAATGAGTAGTGTGTATGTATAGAGAGACAGAGACACAAAGATAGGGGAAACAATTTGATTTTCCTATCTCAACTATATAACCTAAATAGATAGAAAACATACATCTTTGAGTTCATTATCTCATCAAGGATAATATTAAGGACCATGAAAGCTGGATAATTATAACCCATTTTCGTTGTAAGAAACAAAACTAAGTCATCTTGTTGGTAGCAGATCAGTAACATCATGTCAGCATATAAAGGGCAATATTTTTCTTTATCATCTTTCTAGCACATGTTTTTAAAATATTTTATATTTTTATTTTTATTTTGTCTCGTCATAAAACTATATGTGATAGGAAAGTTGGAGGCAAAGTCAGATCTTGCTTTGCTAATTCAGTAGTATGTTCCTTTCATAACTAAGCCACACAAGAAATTTCCAACCATATCTAGTTTTTAATTTCTAAATGATGGACTATCCATATGTGTTTCTTTTGCCAAGAAAAGCCAGGAAAACATATTTCTAGACTTTCTAGCTTAGCATTTTTTCCATTATCAGAGATTATCTCAGAATTCTGAGTACAGCACTCTATGCAGTCCTTCCAATTGCTTTGAGTTGTCAGACAAGCTGAAGCATACTTATCGTCCCCTCCAGAGTCTATCACTCAAATTAATATAAATGAGAAATTACTTTAGTCATTACTCAGTGTGACATTATGCAGTTTGGATGTAAATACATTAATTGGGATATGATAAGCAACCTTTATATAAAAATATAGACATTTATATCAAACCTTTATATAAAAATTTATTAAATTGTTTGGTGTCATTCCATAAACAAAGAGCAATTTAGGTAACTAGAAGTTTATGGAAGTTAGAAAAACTGATTGAAATGAAATTAAGAAAAGACTACCTTGTACAATTTGTGATTACATAGAAGTCTTCTAGTCAGTAGTAGTGGTTTTATCATGTGATTTGTTTTTAAAATTTTAGAAATAAAATACTGCAACTAAAGAGGCACATGAGATGTCAGAGTGCTAAACTAGGACATAGGGACTTAAATCCCAACCCTGCCAAAATACCAGCTGTGCACTTATTTGAAAGTCACTTGATCTCTGTAGTCCTAGTTCCTTATCAATTAAAAATGAATACGCCAAACTAGATAACCCTTATAGTTCTTTTTAGCTCTAAATGCTAAGTTTTAGCTTCATACAGTATCTAAGCATTGTTTCCTGTTTCAATTTGAATGTCATATGAACACTGCATGATGACCATAAAAGAAAACTGGAAAATAAAATCAAAGTTATTGAAATAAATGAGTAAATGATGTAGTAAAACTTAGGAGTAGTGTCTTTATTGACAAAGTCATTTAGTAACCAACCAAAAATGTTGAGCACAGTCAACATAGTTTACAAAAATGTCCACTCACCCAAGAAATTCCTGATGAGCCCCTCCTACAAATGTAGTATCATGTAAAATGCACTGTAAAAGAGTGCATAACCCAGAAAAGAAAAATCTTTTATAGAAAAGATGGCACCAAAGGCCAACTGTGTACCTTTTAGATATTAGAAGGAAAGCTAGAGAACTCTATCAGGGATGCAAGAGGTCAACTCTCAAAGAGGATATGAAGTAAGTCTTCATAGAGGAGGTTGTATTAATTCTAAGCCTTGAAGGATGTACATGACATTAGTAAAAACAGAGTAAAAGAGTTCATATCTCAGGTGGATAGAGTACAAGGACGATCTTGAATAAAGATAAGGAAGCACAAGTTATAGTCCCCACAGACTCCAGCTGAATGAAGAGTACCTGTAGGAACAGCTAAATCATCTCCAACACCCTTTCCTGGGAGATTTTGGAGCTATGCCTATTGCTCACATTCCTTAGCTGTTTCTTAATGTCAGTATTCATTGTCAGGAAACCCCATTCCATGCTCTTAATAATCCCACATGAGCACAGTTTATACAAATTATTGTAGCTGGTTGAACAATTTAATTTTTAAAAATGTGGATTTAGGGCCACGAGTCTCTGTTTTTATTGTTCTTCATTCTGATGCCTAGAAACTTCTTAAACTAGATTTTAAAAAAAACTAACGGGGGCCAGGGATTTAGCTCAGGGGTGCCTGCCTTATAAGCATAAGTTGCAGAATTTGATCCCTGGTACCAAAAACAGAAAAAAAATCTAGTGCAATTTATTTTGGGGAGCAATTTTATGTTAACAGATAACCCAAGAAAATAGTACAGAGAGTTTCCATTTTGCTGTGATATGCAAATATATTGATACATTATTAGTAACTAAAGTCCACAGTTTAGTGTTCCAAATTTACACTGTATATTCTACTGTACTTTGACAAATGTACAATGTCATAGATCTACAATTATCTATACCATACAAAATGCTTTCACTGTCCTATATGTCCCTATGTGGATCGCTCCCCTGGAACCATTTGTAACAACTCACCTTTTTGCTATCTCTATAGTTGTTGCCTTTGACAAAGCGCTTTATTGTTGGACTCATACAGTACGTAGTGTTTTGAGATCAGCTCCTTTTGTTTAGCAGCATGCATTTAAGCTTCCTCCATGTCTTTTGGAGGCTCCATGACTCATTTATTTCCATGGCTATATAATATTCGAGTGCCTATAAATAACCATTTATAAAAACAAACAAACAAAAATAGTTCTAAGGCATATTCCTATTTGGTTTTGTCCCTAGCATGTGCTGCTGTATGTCACTGTGGGAGAATATGTTGTTACACCCATAGAATCACTGCCACTGAGATGAGGAAGAGGTCTGCAGCACTGGTTTCCTGAACAAAGCAACTTTGTATAGAAAAATGAAATATAGGCTTTCAGGCACCTGAAATTCATGTCCATGTTCTACAGTTTGTTGAGTGCCTTAAATGAGACATTTAACCTCTCTTGACTTGAATCTCTCTACTTATAAAACACAGTGAGGTGTTAGATGAACTCCAAAATTTCTCTAAATTCAGAAATTTAATTATGTACTTTCATCCCCTGGTACAAAAGGTGAAAAAAAAAGCAAGGGAAAATAATTAATCCGAATGAGATCATATAGCAAATTATTGGCATTACTTGGACTCGAAATACAGTCTCTAAATTTGGTCCAGCATTTTTTTTCTGTTTTATTACCCTATGTGACCTGATTTATCATGTAAAAAACTAAATTTGTCTTTCTCTGCTATGTAATCTAAATAGAAAAAAATAAATATAATTAGAAGGAACTGCGTTTTTTTTATTTGAATTTTTACTGCATATAAAATGTCCATCCGGTTTCTTTTTAAAAATGTAATTATGTAATGTTCAAAGATAATTTTTTTGAGACAGGGTCTTGCTGTGTATTTCAGGCTGACCTTGAACTTATTGTGCAGCCCAGGCTGGCCTCAAAGTCATGGAGATCCTCCTGCCTCAGCCTCCCAAGTACACCCAGATGAAAAGTTTTGATAGCATTTTTACCACTGTTGGGGTTGTTCACATTTAACATCAAATTCAAAATGATAGTGAACCTTTATTTATATGCAAAACATAATGAGTGAAAGTAAGTGGAAGAATATGCTTCTTGGGGTATCTCTTTACTATTTCTAGTCAGGCAACAATGCAGCACCATAATCACTTGGGACTGAGGTCACTGGTCAGAAGACAGTGAGAGAATTTACCTTGTGTTGATGTAGTTGCAGTTGAAATAGGTTCCAAAATCTCCTATTTTCTTTTTCCTTCCTTCCTTCCTTCCTTCCTTCCTTCAAAAAAAACCACCCCAACCCCCTGTAGCACTAGGGATTGAAACCATCGCTTTCCCACTGAGCTACACCCCCAATCCTCCCTACCCAACCTGTTCTAATTTTGAGAAAGTATGTCAGTGACTGGGTTACCCAGACAGATCTCCAATTTGCAATTCTTTTGCCTCAGCCCCCCAGAGTTCTGGGCATACAAGTGTATGCCACTATGCATGGCTCCGAAATCTCCCATTTTCTACATCATAAATACATTGAGAGAGATGTAGATGTACATATATAGATAAGGTTTTTTTTTTTCTTTCCCTTTCATGCTTACCAAGTATAGAATCCTAGAATGTTTTTATTTCTATTTGGGGTCTTCCCCCCCTTTTCATTTTTAATATCAGGAATCAAACCTACATCCTCACACTTGCTAGGAAGTGCTGCACCACTAGACCTATATCCCCAGCCTGTTTTTTTTTGTTTGTTTGTTTCACAAAATTTTTACTGTTAATCTTTGTTTAGTGTTTAGCCTCTGAGATTTGAGAGGGGATTAGATCTATACAGGATTAGAATCTTATTATAGTAGCTCTTATTAAGCACTAGCATGAATGCATTTTCATGTGAGCATTTTTAAGTAATTGGGGTTAAAATATTTGTTAATATGATCATTGATGAAAAATTTTTGTAAACCAAGGCCTAGGACTAGAATGATTTTATCTCTTCAGGTTGTGTAAAGAAGTTGGAGCGACACTAGATGTTAATATCAGTTTTCCTTGCAATCATACAATTTTTATTTAATTAACAGACAAAGTTTGCATATACAATAGAGGATAAGTGTAGATTTTACTTCTTTTAATAGTTTGAAAAGCCGATTGAAACAAGGCATTTGGAAGCCTGTTAGGTCCCAGAGGCCTTATGAATATGCCATGCACTTCTCTGCATTTCCCTAGATCCCAGAGGTAGCGATGTGATGAATAAAATTAAAACCACCAGATCTTTTTGATAGCTTTCAGCTATCCCTAATTTAAACCAAATAATGACTATTTTACAGGTGTACCTTCAATACTTTAAAAAGTAAATAATGTGAAATGTGGAAATGTGTTTTGACTTCGTATTAAATTCTTAAATTGAAATATGTTTTGCTTTCTGTATGATGATACATTTTCTTAAACTCAAATCTGAGAGTAAAATTGTTTATGCCCCCTTAGAATTGTTATATATTTAATAGTGCAATTGAGACTCAGGAAAAAACATGCAGAAAATATTTCTTGAAAACAGAAATATATTTATATATAAACACATTATTGGAGTAGCATAATCTATCTGGAACAGTTTCTTCTTTAGAATTTTATCTTAATAGATTAACATCTAACATCCCTAGTGTTTATCCTAGGTGATAGTTTATATCTAGATCATAGTCAAATCCCCAGGGGCTCATAGGTAGGGCTTTGCAGAGGTGATTGGCTCATGGGGGCATCATACTCATCGGTAGACTTAATCTAAATGTGGTGTTAGAAGTTAAAGCCTGGTTGGAGAAGGTGGGTCGTTGGAGTCATGGACTGGAAGGGTAGGTTTCTTTCCCTCCTCTTGATCCTTCTCCCCCCTTCCTGCTGGCCATGCCATGAGCAGTTCTCCTCTGCTATGCCCCTCTGCCATTGCTACCCTCTCTTGGAGCCAGCAGACAATGCACTGAAGCCTATACAAACTATGAGCCAAAATAAATCTCTCCCCCTTTCATTTGTGGGTGTCAGGTATTGTGTCTCACCTTATTTGTAGCTATTCATGATTGAACAAATCTTTCTTTTCAAGTGTTAATTTATACTTACTGAATTGCATGGATCAGTCTTTAAATCTTCTGATCCCTTTAATATTTCAGAAGAAAAATGAGAATGGTTCAAGTAAAACACTGGTACACACACACACACACATAAATAAAACAGATATCACTGAAGTCTGGAAGAATGTATAAAGCTCCTTATAAATATCACATTAATATTAAATATGCTGGGCAATGTTGGCATTGAATGTACACATACTGAGAAGCTTAGCCTTTTCTAAGGCTAACTCTGAGAAACGGAAAAGTCTCCTGATTTAAGCAACATTGGTATTTTGCTTTTAAGAAAGAAAAAATAACAGATGAAAATAGAAATTTTTACTAAGAACTTTTAGTAAGTTCTTTTACTAAGAACTCAGTTGTGAAGCTTGGGGAATGGGAAAACTAATTTGTCAAATTATACCCTCGAAGTTCAACAATAAACTAAATGGAGTCTGTTGGGCTTATGTACAACAGAAAGTACCTGTATTTTGTCTTAATATTCCTATGCTTTTGCAAGTGCAACTGAATCACATGCAGAAGTACTAAATTTTAATTCATAGAAGCCCACATTTAGCAGATTTTTAAAAGCATATATCCAAATTATAGACCAAGTGAATTAAGAAAAGCACATTCTTTTACTGCACGCATCCTTCTTTCTTGTTATCTCCCTCTCGATATTTATATTTTTGCTTTTTGAAATTTCAGCCAGAGACATGGTGTAACTAAAATTCTAACACGATAGTAGTAGCTATCTGAATTAATTTATGCTCATTCTTTTTCTTTTTTTTTTAATTTACTAATAATGTTTTTAGTACCACGGGACAAAATGACTATTACTTGAGTCATAATATACATAGCAAATTTCATGTTTTGTTATGCTTCACGTCTTATCACATTTCTGGCATCTTTCCCTCTGATAAATGTCCTAACATAATTGCATGCCCGACATAGGTCTCCAAATGAAGGGTTTTGGTAGGTAGAGGCTGACTCATACCTTCCAAATCCAATTTACTGTTCCTAGCTAGTTATATAATTTGTATCTGGTCATATAGCAAGTTAATAATCAACTAACTGGATTAGCCCATCTGTATACCTTTCCTCATGTCATCTAGCTAGCTATCTAGCTACTTACTGACAGGAAAGACAATGCTTATTTTGTCTTAAGTCATTTCCCATTTGTTTTACCTTATCTTACCTCCTATCATAAGTGAAACTACTCATCGATGATCTACCTGTCTGATTATGATATTAGCTTTTGAGGCAGCCACTATTCAGATGTTCATAGAGGTACAATAACTTGCCCAAGCTTGTACAATGATAAGTTTTCAAAGGTAGGAGTCTTGCTGAATTCCACTGAAATACAAACTCTTTACAATTTGTGTATAGAAATGCAATATAGAAATATAAACTTCTAATATAATTTGTAGAAATATAAACTTCTAATAGAGGTTAATGGGTATCTTAAAGAGAAGACTGTTTCCTGTACGTGCATGTGTTCGGATCTTATCCTATTTCCATGTATTTATGCTCAATAGAGGACTTTGTCTGCTTGGCCAACTTTAATATTTCTTTGTATGCATGGATGATATTTAACAGATTTAAAAACTGGTATCAGAGGCATTGAACAATCAAAATGATTGCAATCATAGGCTGATATAGAGTCTGAGAGGCCTATGCTTTGCCAACTTCCCTTTTAGATACCAAACTATGCCAGCATCCTGGGATGAGAAGCTAGGTCAGCTAAGATAGCAATAATTTACCAACTGCTATGAAAATATTTTTAATATTTTAATAATCATTCTAGTCATCACAATGTACCATGATGAAATTTCAGCAGTGTGTGGTCTAACAGGTCAACAACATTGATAGTGATTACTGCCACATACATAAGACATCTCTCATTGATGTTTATGTATCCAGTAAGGAGAATAAAAAGATTCCCGATAAATGAATCAACATCCTCTTGAGACTTTGTGAACAGGTAGCCTTCATGCATCTGGCCCATTTCTCCTCTCAGCAGTCCTGCAGGAGGTTCTCAAACTGTGGTTAATTTGTCAGAGTGGTGGGGAAGGGAAAGAGGGAGAAAAAGATCAAATTCATTGTGCCATATCTTGCGTAGCTTTCTTGTTTCAAAACTGAATAGCTGGAATGCAAGGATTGTATCTTATGCATCTCTTTCCTTATTGCCTAGTCTGGTACTTGGCACAAAGCATGTATTTCATAGAGAACAAATGAAAGCATTAAAGCTCACTAATGAAAGACCACTTTATTTGTAATCAAGAAGCATTAATTAAAGAAATGAGCTCCAAAATCTCCCTAAAGTCATTAACCTGGCTATAAGATTATCTTTTCATCTATAAAACAAAGGAAAAATAGAACAGTATCTCAATTCCAAAAAATGTGAGGCAACCTGGCAAATGTTTATAATAATCAGAATTGCAGTGAAATAAACCTGAAAGGAAACCCAGTTATTTAATTATTCCCCTTCCACCTTTCTTGCATATTGTACATCATCACATGAACCTTTGCATTTTAACTTTCTAGGATGTTTTCAAGAATCATTCATGGTTAAACTGTCAATCTCTAAGATTGTTTCAAATGCTATACTGCAACATTTTGTACTGCTACATCAATTATTTCAGAATACATACTACAAATATGGTTAGTGCTGTAATTTTCAACTTCTGACTCATATATTGAACAAATGTAACCCATAGACTATGATCAGAATGTAATTTTAGATCAATTTTTATTTCTTCAACATTTATTCTATCGGGATTATCTTGTCCTTCATGTAGATAAAAATATAAGCAGTTCCTATGACTTTTTTGCTCACTTTTAGGTCTCTAAAGACCTTTTGAGTTGCAAGCACAATCTTAGTCCAGAAACTAAAATGTTACCCTCTAGCATGCTAGCCATTCTAGCAATCTAAACTCAGATTTGAAGTTGAAAGTAAAATCTGTTCTTCCCAAACTGGGCTGCTGCAATACCAGAGGGGGAATGTTCTTTCCCTAATTTGAGAGCCTCCCTTCAACGCCCTTGATGTAGATAATACATTTCCTCCAGCTTGCCAGTTCCCCCTTGTTCTACTCTTTTCACAGCTCTGTGCCACATGAGTTATATAATAAGGATTCTCTAGTGAGGCAGCCTACCACCGCAGAAGTTTTTCTTGCAAAGGACTAAAATGGACACCAGGTCACTGTATTATAAAGTAAGATTTTGAGTGTAAGATTTCAGAGGTGGAATAAGCATTTATTTGTTATCCAGATAATAACAAAAATGCCAATGAGAGCAAGAGGGCTGTTTAAGTCACAAAGAGGGATTGTAAGTAAGATTGGGTATGGAGGATCAATCCCAAAAGACCTCAGTATGAAAGCATGGTTGAACTGTTTATAGACCACGTCAGTAGGACACTAGTGGGCTTGTGTTATAGTTGAAGTACTTGTCTATAAGAAAGAAACAAAATAAAACTGGAGATGTAAGAGAAGCAAATCTGTATACTGAAAATCAAGTTTTAAAATACTGTGGATGAAGCTCTTCACATTTATTTCTGATTTTTACCCTAACCCATTAAGATACAAATTATTTTGACTTTTTGATTGTGGAGAATATTAGGCATAAGCAATAGTAGAGAAAAAGACATGATGAACACCTGGGAACATTTGGATTAAAAATATTAATATTTTACCAATTAATCCCCTTTAAAGACGAGGAAAACTACGGTCAGGTTTACATACTTGGAGGCCGGGGATTTAGCTCAGTGGCACCATACCTGCCTTGCAAGTACAAGGTCCTGAGTTCAATCTCCGGTACCCCCCCCAAAAAAATTCATATACTTGAAGCACTTTGCGCAAGATTCCATGGCTAGTCTGTAAGTAGATAAGCCAGACTGAAATCCAGATTTATCTGACTTCAAAGTTTTGTGTTCTTCCTACTACACCTAGCTCTAACCCTATTTACTATTACTTTCTCTTTTTAGGAACCTCTTTCACTCTATGAATTTTCCCGTTACATTGGAAAGTCAATTAGTTGCAACTGGTTATCTGTTCCTTTATCCTTCTTGATTACCTAGCCCCCTGCCCTCGTGGACTTCATGTTATTTGTTCTAGTTCTTCCATTTAAGAATTTTATTTTGAGCAGCATTCATTATATGAATTTATTATTTAATCTTGGTTAACTTATTTTGCGGGGGTTGGTACTGGGGATTGAACTCAGGACCTTGCGCTTGCGAGGCAGGAGGTGGCACCACTGAGCTAAATCCCCAGCCCTAATTTATGTTTTTATATGGAGCTCTTCACAGATACTTTCTGAGCTTACCATTTTTTCAAATTCAGAGTGGTGCCAGTCTCATGAATGTTTTGTAGGTGGACAATCTACCTTTTCCTTCAGTGAATTATACAGCCAAATACAGGATTGTTGAGGCATGTGAGTGCCCAGCAAGTATATAGAAATCTTGCTTTCTAAGTTGATATTAAAAGATAATATATCTGTAATTATGTAAAATTTGTCTATGATATTTTCAGGTGTCGAAATAGCAGTTTTACATTACCTGGCATGTCAACATATATGAACATTGGGGCAGGGGATTTAGCTCAGTGGTTCTGCCGCCTGCCGTGCAAGTGCAAAGACCCAAGTTGGATCCTGGGTACCAAAAAAAAACAAACAAACAAAAAAAAAATATATGAACATTGTTTAATCTGTTCAGAAACTCAGAAATATTCAAGATGAATCACAAATGCAGTACATGTTATAATGCCTCAAATCTTTTCTGTTTCATTTGCTTTAAATGCTAGTCTGTTTGTGTCTTCATTTACATTATCCATTTAATAGGCTTCCCCAGCAGTCCTGCTCTGGTAATTAGTTGGCTTATTTATACCTTAACACCTTGAGCTGCTACATCTCATTTAACTTATTACTCTTTGAAGTTCTTGTAACTCAGTAGTTCTCAAACCTAGATAGACATTAGAATCACCTGGGGAACTTTTAAAAATTACCGATGCCTAGGCACCATCCTAGACCAATTAAATCAGACTCTGAAAGTTGTAGCTCTGAAAGCCATGATGATAGTTCGTAACCTGTGATCAGTACCACTCAAAATACTGTGCATGTGAGGCTGAAACAACAAAAACAGTTCTTTATCCTTTCTACTTTTATTTTTCTTTACTTGGATGTGAGCATCTTTAGTTGCGCTATTATGGCTGCCTTGGTGTCATGACTTAATTCACAACATTTACCTTTTATGGTCATTTTGAACTTGCAGAAGAGCTAGGAGGGGTAGTGTGCCAAATCCAGTGAATAAGGTGGATTAAGACGTCTTATAATATTTTCATAAGCCTGCATTTCCTCTTCAGTAGCATGAAGCAGCAGCACTCACCATATGTTTGGTCGGACCTTGTTAAGTAACAAAAGAAAACTTCCAGAACTGCTTCAGAAAGTGACAAGAATGATGCCTCAAATGCCACTGCAATGTGCAGGAGCAATCTGGAAGATTGTATCTGAAGATTTTTAAAAACATCCATGTGCTTTTGCCTTTATGTAATGCAAATGGAGAACAGTAAGGAGACTCTGTGAGCAAAGACAAAGGAGACTGAACATGCTTTGATATTTAGGGAGCTGAGGGTTGTTTAGCATTATTTCACCTTATGAATTCAGAGAGAATAGGGGCAATGAAGTTGGAAAGATAAGTATGAGCCACCAGTTCAGGAATATATTGTTATTCTTGGCTTATAGATAAGGAAACAGTTTCTTGCTAAAAATGACATGATTAGTGATTGATGAATGCAGGATTAAAATCAGCCCTTCTGACATTTATATTACTGATATTTCTACTCTATTAATACTGGTAATTTTATTCACATCTGATTATAGTAGCAAATTTTTAAATGTATCTTATTTATTTATTTATTTATTCATTTATTTATTGGTACTGGGGATTGAACTCTGGTCCTTGCGCTTGCAAGGCAGGCAGTGGAACCATGGAGCTAAATCCCCAGCCCTATATTAGCAATTGTAAAAGAACCCATTTGTACAGTATTTCAGTGGATTTTACTGCACTGTGGTTTAAGCATTATCTACTGTGCTTTCAAAACCCTTCACAACAGAGATCCACCTGATGGATTTTTTAGTTTAATGTCAGAAAGGTCTTTGAGTAGAAAGATGTCTATTTTCTTTTTGTCAGGCATTACAAATTATGTTACATGCATCCCTCCTTTTTGTTTGTTTTTTTGTTGTTGTTGTTGTTTTGAGACAGGGTCTCACTATGTAGTAGAGACTGACCTGGAACTTACTATGTGGCCCAGGCTGGTCTCGAACTCACAGCAATCCTCCTGCCTCAGCCTCCCGAGTGCTGGGATTACAGGCGTGCGCCACCATGCCTGGTTCCTATGCATTCCTCTTTTTGCCTAATTGCCATGGCACTTAAAATTAAGCTCAGTATTCAGATTTCAAAAACAGCCTATCCAGTCTTTCATCTCCTGTAAGAGAGAATCTCCATGGCTTGGAGCTTTAGCTCAGTGGCACTGCACCTAACTCACAAGCAGAAGGTCCTGAGTTTGATCCTCAGTACAAGAGAGAGAGAGAGAGAGAGAGAGAGAGAGAGAGAGAGAGAGAGGGAGAGATACTATCTACTCTTGTTATTCCATGTTCACAGTACCTTCAGTCCTTTTTATTAAATTTTATTGTACTTTAAATACATTTGGAGGCAGCCAGGATGTAAACCCTTATTTAATAAACTATATAATAACCACTTGGAAATTTATGCAAAAGAAAAACAGTCTTTTAATGGCTGAGTATAGAAGATTTACCCATTGAAGTTTACCAAAGCAGGATGTAGCTGGTAAGTGAGATAAGCATTCCCCAATTAAGTGAAAGAGAAGATTAGTAACAGAAAAGTTTAAGAAGTTGGTGAACTAGCCAGGCATGGTGGCGCACGCCTGTAATCCCAGCACTTGCTAGGCTGAAGCAGGAGGATTGCTGTGAGTTAGAGACCAGCCTGGGCTACATAGTGAGTTCTAGGTCAGTCTCAAATATATCTTGAGACCCTGTCTTAAAAAAAAAGAAGTTGTTGAACCTATAAACCTATACCCATAGGCTTAGGCCAAAAGTTTACTCCTGGAGATATAATAATGTCACTATAAATTATAGGACCTTTGTGTCCTACTGAACATCTGTCATTCTTTATACTGTAGTATTTTATGTTTAGTGTTAAGACTTTTAATTTAGCTTTTTTAATTTATTGATAAATTTTGCATCATGACTGGAAATTTAGATATTCGAAGATCTAATCTTTTCTAGTATATATAAACAACTAAATTTGAGCAATTTTTTAAAAAAATGTGATTCTTTTTATACTATCATTGTGTTTGCATTGTTTTAGTCGTTTATTTTCTTGTAATTTAAGCAGTTGGACTTAATTAGAGATCAGGGAAAAACATTCTTTTAATAGTTTTGGTTTCACATTTTCTTGATTCTCTTGACTTTCTTAGTTTCTAGTTTGCACATGAATAGTGATTACAGATTACAGTGACTACAACAAGAAATAATATTGGAATTTCAAAAACTCCCTAATTGCTTTTATGATAATAGTATGATAAGAGTAAATTTTAGTATGGGAGATCAAGTGGAATACAAGCTGGTATGTAGAGAAGCTCCTATAAAAACACCTTAAAGGAGTGTATTCAGCAGAATATATTGGCTGGATCCAATTTCTAGTCCTCTAGTCACCCTACAACCGGATGGATCCTTTGGCTTCTTATCCTAGGTACACTCACAGTTTATCTTGTCACATGACAGCCCTTGATGAATTTAACACTTTAAACCATAGATAATCCCTGACTTTCCCCCATAAATTAGTTGATAGTGACTAGACTGCTTCCTGTTTTCTTTCAGTACCTGGAGCTAAGATATCCAAACCAGATTTCTGTAAAATAATGCTTTATTATTAGGGCCAGAACTTTTTAAAGAAACATTCTAGTCCATTAGTCAGTCTTAATTTATGGGTTAAAAAAAGGCTATGACCCAGAAAGAGCCAATTACTTATATCTGTATTGAATAACCATTTGTAACAATTTTATTGGAATTCAAAGATGGAGATTATTCTAACAACTTTGTAGAAATTTTTTAATAGATTACATTTCCCTTTGAGTTATTCAAGTTATATTTGTGTATGTTAGTTACAGGAGAGAAACTATTTTCCTACTTTATTTCACATAGATAATTATAGGAATGTTGAATAACTACAAGAAAAAAATCAGTAATAATTAACATAACAATTTAGCTATAATATACTCGATTGAACTTTAAAATTATTTGTTACATGCCACCATCATTATATTATTTTCTCTAGAAAATATGTAGGTAATATAGTTGAATTGTGAAGTTGAGTAACTTATAATTTAGCAGATTTTCAGCTGATATTTATGAAGTCACAAATATATGACATTAGATTTATATTTTATTTACTTCATTGGATATACTTGATTTTGCCTTTGGATATGAAAAAATTCATCCTCTTTTATAATTTCCCTCTTTTTCCTTCTTTCCTCATTTCCTTTGTCAATCTTCATCAGTCTCAAAACTTTATTCAGTTCCTTACCATACAAAGGGTGATTAAAATATACAGTGAATATTTACTTTTTTTATTTATTACAAATTGCCATTAACTCACTTCAGAATACTAGTCCTCCCTTCAAATGCATTTACCCCATTGTTCTTGTCACTTCCTAAAGCAGTTCTGAAAGTCCTATAGTGTACCCTCGAGTTATGACCATCCTGACATAAGAACAACTTGGATTACCACTGGAATTTTAGTTTTAACTTACAACCAAAGTCTTGAGTTATTTCCAGAATTCCAGCTGCTTGTACTTCCAGATGGTCTCAGATACAGATTAAACACTTAAAGAGCTGTGGAAAGAACATTACAACATTCTTTCCTGCGTGGGGTTAATTGAGAAATCCTGGGCTAATGTCTCTCTAAGGACACTGAGATCTACCTGTACACAAGAGAAAAAATTTGAAGGCTGTATAGAAGAGCCTGAGCCTTCAGTTGACCAACCTGATTTACAACCAGCCCTCACAAACAAATTGAGTTCATAAGTCAAAGGTCCACTGTATTTCTTTTTTTTTTTTTTCTTCTTCTTCTTTTTTGGTGGTATCAGGGATCGAACTCAGGACCTTGTGCTTGTGAGGCAGGTGTGGCACCACTGATCTAAATCGCTGGCCCTATGTTTCAAAAGTATCTTTGGCAGGTGTGATAAAAAGAATCTGATGAATGTGGCTGCTTAGTGCCCTCCACCTTATTCACTGTATCGGATGAAGTGTAACTTCTGGCTTTGCTCCAACATCAAAAAGACCATGAAATAAAAATATTTTGAATTAATTCAAGATATTTATATAGCCACAGTGGCACAACTAAAGACACTCAAGAAATGAGACTTCCAGAACTGCCTCAGAAAGTGGAAAGAAAATCATTTCTAGGCCTTTTTGCTAAGATCAAGTATAGAAAATGGGGGGCCGAGGATTTAGCTCAGCGGTTTGGTGGCCTGCCTTGCAAGCACAAGGACCCGAGTTCAATCCCCCGTATCAAAAAAAGTATAGAAAATAGAAAGAATGAAGGGATAAGTGTTCTTAAAACAAAGCAAAGGGGAGTATTTTGAGGAAGATTAATGACAAGGTATCTTTCACTGTCATAATTTTTGTTAAATTTAAACATTTACTTTATTTTTTTCAATCACACATATAGGACTATTAGATTTATATCTCTCTTCCTTGCCTACTTTCGTAAGCAATAGACGAAGACTTCTAACCATTGCTGACATACAACCCCCAAATTCAGTATGTTAATAATAAATATTCACCTTCCTCTGGAACATATTTCTTTTAATATTATCACCAACCTTCTTGGTTATGTGGGTTCAATCACTGGTAGTTTTCTTGATACCTCTCTACTGTGCCATATTCAGTAATAATAACAGCACTTTTTACCATTTTTGCAGCACTTACCATGTTTCAGATCCATAACCTCTTATCCTCAAAATAACCCTATGAATTAGTATTCATTATGGTACCCTTTCATATATGAATCAACTGATGTACAAATACATCAGGTAGTTTAATATCAAAAGAAATGAAAGAACTGCCATTCAAATCCAGATACTCTGACTCTAATAGAGACACTTAATCACTGGATTAAATTGCTTACTAAATTGTTGTATGCTATAATTCATACTTCTACAATAGATGTATATCTATCTAGTCACCCACTATTATTTTCTCGATATAAAGTGGCATTAATTCTTGTCACAACTATTGCAGTAGTCATCTCACCAATTTCTTCAGAGTCTGCTTCCCTCTAATCCCTTTTGTATACTGTCCTGGGATAAATCTTTCCAAAGCATGACTAGGTGTATTTAGCTGTCCTTAAAATGAAAAAAATGGGAAGTGTTATTCTCTTTACATATTAATTTATCTATGCCTGAAGTTGTCAGAATTGTGCTCTTACTTACATACACATTTTAATAATTATCCATTTTACACATTGTCCTATTTAGAACATAAAATAACCATGCTACCTATGCGTTACTTGTTTTCCCTCTGAAAGGGTTAAAATTATTTTACATATAAGCACATGTTGTGGAAGTACTCTGAAAATCTTTTTCATAGGTTCTTCGCATAATTGTAATTTTTATACTGTCATTTCCAATGTTTATATGAACATGATAGGAATACTACTCTCCATTTGAACATGAAAAAGAAAGTTTTTACTCGCTGCCTATAAGACGGTCATGATGTATCTTTCCAGTTACACCTATATATTTTCTGATTTAACTTTCTACTGAAAGCATGATTAATTTATACTTTGGCTTGCTACAGTTCTAGGTACGAGAGCTGGCTATGGAATCTCTCCAGTCCTTCCCTTACTTCCGTCCTTCCTTTCCCCCATCTCATTCCCCTTTCCCTCCCTTCCTTCCTTCCTTCCTTCCTTCCTTCCTTCCTTCCTTCCTTCCATTCTTCCTTCTTCAAACTGTCTCACACAGGAATAAGACTCAGGACCTTGGCCTCATTAGCACGATGAGCTAACGAACTCTTACATACAGAAATTATACAAGCAACAAATCAGAAGAAGAAGAAAAATACAGAAGTGCAAAATGATGTATCAGGAAAAATGTGTATAAAGAGCATATCCAAATTTAGACCTGCATTTAGAAGCTTATATCAAATTCTTGATATCAGAGTTGTTTCATTTTAAGAGCGAAAAACAATGTAACAGTAGCAGTAGAGATCGAAAGCAGGAAAGCCACCCTGACATACTATTTTCTTTCTTATATAATGTGGATTTATATAGAACAAGAGCTCTAACCATCTGTCACTAATATCTTTTTGTCAATTTTCCTATACATTTGTATTCATGAAAATAGCACTGATGGCAAACATGAGCTAGTGAGTGAAAGTATCCTACACAATTCCCCAAACAACTCTGCCAATTTATTTCAGTGTGGATTTGCAATGCACTGATTTTTGTTTTGGTTTGTTTTCTGTTTGTTGGACTGAAGCAGATAATAAGGAGAAATTACCATCGTTCTATTGGTTTGGGTAAATGGACAGGTACCAAAGATTGCCATTGGCATGAGTCTTTGCCCCAAATTGTCATACTATTATAATGATATTTATTTCCACATTACAAAATATACAGTGGGATTTGATAAGAGTTTTTATTGGGGTAAGTAAAACCTATTCCTGATTTGGTTCTGTATTCAACAAATTTAGGAAAATCCTCATTTGGATAAATAGCAGATGTGGTATAACTGAGTTTTAGAGGTCTTGGTTTTGGCTTTTTATCTGAGATAGCTCAAGATAGATGCATGCTATCTGCTATTACTGATAATTGTTTCTTAGTAATAACAAGGAGCAGTCAAGGTAATCTTATGATTTTAATTCAATATGGAAGTGAATCTACCATATGCTAAATATGACATAACTATGTACTTAAATTTAAAGGAAAATAAAAGTTAAGAATGATAAGTTTTAAGAAACCATGTTTGCAAAACTCATTTGAATAATCATCAGTATAGAAATTTAGCATTAAACGACTCAGCAGGACGAATTTGCTATTCAATCATTTATGAAATTACAGGTTTAGTATGTTATTTTCTTACATTTACTATCAAAAAATTCCTAGCTTTTCTTCTTTCCTGTGTGGGTTTGTCTTTGCAGCACAAAATAAAAAGCATGTTAATTTGATGATTTATTTCTCTTGAACTATTCACTACATTTTGAGGCAAAATAAAAAAGGAAGAGACTTAATTAAATGGAATAAGATTTTAGAAATCTTTCCAAGACAATTGAGCCTTCATTTCATCACATTTAGACAAACATGAAAAATCTATAAAGAAGGAGTTTAATAGAAGCTAGCTGTGCAAAGACATAGGGTCCAGCATAATACAGTGCACAGAGTTCTATACATAGTAATAATAATTATTACTATTCTCATCAATAAAGCTTTCAACCAAATTAGGCTGAGGATCTTGAATGGCCATTAATACTAATAATAGCTATGTTCATATTAGTACTTTAATACTATTATACTGTCAAGTAACAGGGTATATACGTGCAAATGTAACAGATCAAGCTTAAATATAATCATGTGGCCAGTGAGGCTTATCATCAACTCGTACATTAAAATGTTTCATTTTGGAACATGCTGGTAAAAAATGCTAAAACAGAAAGTAAGAAGACCATGTATTACAGGGATAAATAACTTAAAATGTATTTTGTAGTAATCTGTTGACAAAAATCACTGTACTTTAGAAACACTTCAATCACAGATTTTCCTTTTAGGTTCTTTAGACATCACTGAATAAAACCCTCTTCATTTCTGAGGTATTGTGAAGTTTGTTAGCGACAAACAAAATCTTAAAGATCATGGGCTGGGCATGGTGTCACACACCAACAGTCACAACACTTGAGAGGCTGAGCCAGGAGGATCCCTAGAAGTTCCAGGTCATCCTGGGATATGAAGTTGAGTTTGAGGCCAGCCTGAACTACACAGTGACACGCTGTCTTAAAAAAAAAAAATTCTCTAAATTCAGACATGTAATACAAAGGTAGTCCAGTGATTTATTTGTTTTAACAACCTCCCAACAGAGTTCAGGGTAGATATTTAAAAGGCATTAAATATCACTCTAAGTGAAAACATTTTTATTTCATTTAAAAAATTCTTTAATTTCAATTAAAGATTTTTGGATATGCATGAGAGATCATGTATCTATACTGACCAAAATAAACAGATTTTTATAGTTTTAAATTTAGCCTTATTTATCAAAGTTGCATAGTAAAGTCATTTATAGTCAATGTATCTATGTGTCATACATTTGAAATTATTCCAAAATGAAATATAAAGATTAAATTGTACTCCAAGTAAAAAAGGCATGGCAACTTTCTTTTTTGTTCAAATACTAGTAGAGATTTGTTTATTGTTCTTCTTTCTTTTAGAACAATAGAAACTTGAGAACTCTGCTGGGAATATAACAAAAAGCATGATTATAAATATAAATGATTTAACAAGAATTTATTCCAAATTATGTATCGTAAGACTGACCAAAGCATTGGATTAATGTTGAGCAGATAATTTGCAATTCTATGCTACTTGCAGAGACACCATATTTTATTAGTCTAAGAACTTGTATATATGTTTGTTTTAGATTTTTATATTACCTGGAAGACTGTTTAAAATTTCAGATTTTCCCTGTAACAATTTATGGAATAAGTTGTACATTATTCTTCCTAGATTATGTAATTCTCTATGTTGTATGCATGGTATAGCTTCTTAGAATAGTTAATACTTCATAAGATATAGGATAATAGATTTAATGACAGGCAAAGTATCCATTCAAATTTGCTAACAGAGTGTGATTAATAATGACCTGCACTTAAAAGATTTCAATGCCATTTTGATTCCTTTTCTAGTTGGACAATGGTCACTTTGCAGAACGTATCACTGAGAATCATGTTAGACCTCTTGTCATTTGGGTTTCTGAAGAAAAAAATGCCAATTCTCATATCTTTTGTTATTACCAAAAATATTTTTCATATTTTGTTTTTTATTGAGTTTATTGGTACCTTTTAGCTATAC
This sequence comes from Fukomys damarensis, assembly GCF_012274545.1. Lineage (NCBI taxonomy): Eukaryota > Metazoa > Chordata > Mammalia > Rodentia > Bathyergidae > Fukomys > Fukomys damarensis. The sequence continues at coordinate 74,060,798 of NW_022900951.1, forward strand.
AGTACAGTTACATTCATCATTGGCATCTTGTACCTTTTACATGACAAGTCTTGGTTCTCATTTTTGCCCCTTGACCCCCTCCTCCCTTCCCTATATATAAAAACTTTATTTCCATTTTTTTTGTTTTCTCAGATTTTTTTCTTTCCCTTACTTCCTTTCCCCTACCCTTCCCACTTCCCCTACACCTTTAGCCCTTTTCTTCCTGTTTCACATTGACGATTATACCATCAGGATCTTATTTACAATTATAGTTTTTCACACCAGAGAAACTATTTGGTATTTACACATGTGTGACTTATTTATTTCACTTAACAGTAAAACCTCAATATGCATCTATTTCATATATTGATATAGGATGCATATCATTGTAATAAAATACAGGGGCCAGGGATTTAGCTCAGTGGTTCTGTCGCCTGACTTGCAAGCACAAGGTGCCGAGTTCGATCTCCAGTACAAAAAACAAGTAATAAAATACAGCCTTATAATAATTATATGGTATTATGATTATCTATTAAGAGAGAATAATTTAATGAAGCATCCAAACTTTACCAGAACCTAACTCCTATAAATCTATCAAGTACAAAGTTCAAAATAATTTAGCTTATTTTTTAAAAACTTTCAAGAAGTATACCCTTCCCTCCCTCTCTTTTTCTCCCTTCGTCCCCACTTTCTCTCTCTCTCTTTCTCTCTTTCTGTACCTGGACTCAAACTCAGGACCTTGAGCTTATTAGACAGGCATGATACCACTGAGCTAAATCCCCAGAGAACTCCATATTTATTGATAATATATCAAGTGTGAAAAATTAAATAAATTAGAAGCTTTTGTATAAGTTTGATGCACATATCTTGAGTCTCATGAAGCTAAGATATTTATATATATAGGTGACTTTCCATGTCTGTAAGTTCATCATCTGTAGATTCAACCAACTATGGAACAAAAATATTAACAAAAAATCTGTGTACTGAACATGTATGGCCTTTTCTCCTCATTATTATTTTCTAGGTAATACAGTGTAACTGCTGTTAACTTAGCACTTATACCATATTAGGTATTATAAATAATCTAGAGGTGGTTTAATGTATATGGAAGGATATTTGAAGGTTATATTCAAATACTATGCAATTTTCAATAGGAAAATGGAGCGTCTACATATTTTGATATCTACAGGGGTGAGGGTTCTGTAACCAATGCTCCACAGATACTGGGAGATGTCTGTATAGTAATTTGGCATGAGTTGTACATCCTATGTGCTATGAAGGATACAAATAACTTAAAGTGTCAGTGTATAGCATGTTATATTTAAATATTTGGTGACCCTTTAACTACAAATATGTTTATATAGTACCTAAGTTACATAAGTTACCTTAAGTTATAAATTATTTAATAATGACAGTAAAAAAGTAAAATATTCAAAATGCCTAGACATAGGTAGGATACTGGAACCTATAAAGGAAGACCAGATAGTTGTTGATCATTTACTCCCAGGTTGGGGATTTGGCTCAGTGGTTTTGCTGCCTGCCTCGCAAGTGCAAGGGCCTGAGTTCGATCTCTGGTACAAAAAAAAAAAAAAAAAAAA